>NC_079515.1:36081718-36162032 GCF_000801105.2 Raphanus sativus | reverse complement strand
TATTCCGTTTGATCAGTGATGATCCGTCCACCGATCTTCCTACTCCTCTTGATGACACGACTCTATCCGATTTTGTACAACGAGTATGCTCTCAGTGCTGCTAGGGTATTTTACATTTAATTTGCAGATCTTTGTGCTTATGGTGTGAAGGGATCTTATATAATTTTTTTTTTTTGAAATGTAGTCAATAGCGAGTGTGAACAAGATGGTATATGAGTATAAGCGTAAGCTCAGGACTGCTAGGGCTGAACTTGAAGGGCAGAGAAAGGAGCTCGAGGAGATGGACGCGCTGCGCATAGAGCTAGAAGAAGAGAGGGCCAAGGTGCGAGCGATGCGTTTGGAGAAAAAGCGGATGAAGAAGGAGGCTAAGGTCTTAAAGTCTGAGGTTAGACGTCTCAGGAAGTCACGGACTGATTTTGTGCGAGGGAGAAGATGTACAATGAGCTGGTTGCGAAGTCTGCTTCTCGTTTTGAGGAGATGAGGAAGAGTATGTGAATGAACAGCCAACCTTCCAGTCGATTGTACTGGAGCTGAACAGAAGACATATCAGGAATCGTCTCTCCTGCTGATCGTGAGAGTGCAGCAGGTTGATGCAATTGGTCGTCGCCCTCTTCTTGATCTTGACTGATGAACACGAGATTGAAAGGCTGTTAGGATGATTCTTATGTGGTTATTGTTTGTCTTTTTGCTGTTTATTTTGCGGTAGCCGTTGTCTTGTAGTTTGCTTTTGTAAAAGAGACGGTATTAACTTGATCATTTTGTTGGCCATATCATGTTTTCAACGCTCTCGCCACGCGTATGAATTCATGCTCAAAAAGATGCTAGAGAAACATCTTCCTAATTCCTAAATACTATTCATTGCAGGACACTGATCTATGATAAACTCGATTCTGTTCAGAAAGAAGTGCTGTTTTTGTCATAAAAGATCAACAAAAATCAAGTGTTGTTTTCGTCTTCAGAGGACCTGCTTGAGCCAGTGGCAGTCCACAGCATCTTTCTCTAACTCATCTTTCAACTCGCATAGGCGTTTAAGTGAATCTTTTAGGCTCCATTTTATCAACTGGTATCTCTGCAAATTCTTTCAGAAACTTGTGAGCTCGGGCTGTCCCTCTTGATATTTCCTCGGATCATCTTCTCTGCTCTTTCTCTTCCACTCTCCTGCAAACCACCATAATACTATTTAACCTTTGTCACAACTCTTAGGTACAAATGAGACAAAAAACGGATTCAGACCTCTCTGGGGGAGAAATCTTCCAGTTCTGCAGCTTTCTCCCTTGCGAGCGCCACTACGCTTTCAGGAAGTTGGCAAACTCAGCACATGGATCCCAAAGCTCTGGTCACATGCCCCTGGTTCAACCTAACCAGACAAAACAAGACATCAAAACAATGCTAATTTCGTCTTTGTAAGAAACTCAACCAGAGAGAGACACTTTAACTGAAAGGGTTGCAAGGAATAAATTCTAAGATTCAGCGCATATGAATCTTCTTCTAGGGGAAGAAGCAGATGGGGTTTAACTAAAACAAACCTTGTAAAGCATGGTGAGTTGCGGCTTTCTGTGTCAATATGTGCGCTGACATGGAAGTTTGCAACACCAACGGTGTTACCTGCAACCTCAGAGTTTGCTTGAGCCAAGGCAGTAAGTTCATGGAAGTGGGTAGCAAACAGAGTAGGAGCTTTCTTCACTTGAACCAGATGCTCACATATAGCCCATGCTAAAACTGATACATTCACCAAGATAACGTTAACAACATAATACAGCAAAATCAACTCAAATTCCAACAAAAAAAAAAAGAAGAAACGTTGCAGTTGAAAAACTAACCAAAACCATCATATGTTGATGTCCACGGCCCAGTTCATCGATGATTATCAGTGACTTATCAGTAGCTCCTTTTAATATCGACGCTGTTTCTAGCATTTCTTGCATAAAAGTAGACACTCCACGAAGCTATAACATGAAAGGTAAAAAAAAACTTAAAAGAGGTTTACACAACTCAGCAGATTCAATAACAAAGAAGCAGAGAGTTAAAACTCACTTGGCAATCGCCTGCTCCTACACGTGCAAAGATACAGTCTCTGATGGAAACTGAAGCTTTATCGCAAGGAACAAAGGAACCAACTTGAGCCATCAGTACAGTCACACCGACCTGGCGAATGAAAGTGGACTTCCCTCCCATGTTAGGTCCCGTTATTATTTGAAACCAACTCTCTCCTCTCACCTGATTTTTACAAAGGAATTGCTTCAAGTCAAGGGACACAAAGAATAACAAAGGTGTTTGGTTTATGTTTACCATATTACAATACTTACAAGTCTACAGTCATTTGGTATAAAGTTCACCCAATCTTGAGCTTCTACGCACGGATGTCTGCTTCCTTCTAGTACAATGTCTCCAACATCCTGCAATGTATAAAACAAAGAAGAAAACCCATTAAAATTTTGAAAACGAAACAATCAAATCAACTTGACACTGTACCAACCGAAGAGGTGATTTCTGGTCTACAGTATGGTGTAGGGCAACTGGCAGCCAAATCAGCAAAGCTTAGCAAAACATCCATCTCAGAGAGCATCCCGGCTAGCTCCTCAAACACCTAAACCATACAATATACATTATACATACCGGTGTTCTAAAAATCGATATAGACTTCCGACTAATCAGTTATCTCCTATAAATGGCCTAATTACCCCCTAACAATTTCTTGAACATTGATAAATAGCATACATGTTTATATGATTTAAGATAGCCATTTTTTTGTAACAGTCCAATGCTTAACATGGATAACTAGACATACCTCGGAGAAGCTGGCAACAATCTGAACTACACGATCAACCAGCTCCTTTTGACAGCTTTTATATTCGTCCACAACACTTTGGTACTGGTCCCCAAGTTTCTTAAGCTTTGTGTGGTGTGAACTTCACTCCGTCTTTGCGAGTCTCCAGCACCATGAACTGTGTCGTCAGCTTCTTCCTGATCTTCGGCTCTTCCTTCTTCGTGATCCTGAAACACATGCCCCGAATTGCGCTGCTTTGTCAAGTTTCAAGGCCTTGTCCACCGGAAGATCGAGTTCTATAGCTGTCTTTTTGTGCAGTTCGTGTATCTGCTGCTCCAGCGACTCTTTCTGATCTTTGAGAGATGATAACGTGGTGTCGTAGCTTGAGGAGATCATGTACTCTCCGTTCTCTAGCTGGTCAAGATCTACAGAGTACTCTACCAGATCAATGAACTTGCCGAGGTGATCTGCGTCTGATAAAGCCTCAAGCCTTTTTCACGTATCTCTTGCTGATGAGTGATGAGAATTCTCCAGTGTACTGATGCAGTGATGTTTTGATGAAGGGAAGCCTTATAGCTGACTGCACAGAGAAGATGAAAACTGAATCAATTATCATAGAAAAATTGATACATCAGTTACAAGTACAATTTTTAGTACCTGATAGAGTTTGATAACGTGCTGTAAACCGCCTCTTCTTCTCTCGAGACTCCGGACAAGCCTCTCAACATCTGAGATACGCTTCAGATGCTGTCTAAGATCTTGCCTTAACCCAGCTTCTTCAACAAAGCACTGAACTATATCTAGTCTCATCGTAATCTCATTCAAATCCACAAGAGGTTGCTTGAGCCACATATGAAGCAGTCTCTTCCCCATCCCTGCGGTACATGTTCTGTTCATGAGACCAAACAAACTGAAGTTCCTTGTTTGCATCAGTTTTGCTCTCCATCACATTCAACGCCCTCATAGCTGCAGAGTCGAGCCTCATGAATCCGCCGATATCATATCTGCGTATTGTGAAGTTCCCATAGTTACCCTCGTCCGAAAGAAGTTCAGAGAACGAGAGTAATGCACCTAGAGCAGGGGTGGCAAGCTCAAACCCAGAGATCAAATCTCTAACAGGTTCAATATTCCCCTTCACCAATCTCTTTAGATCTGATTCTAAGTCTCTTCCTTTAAACTCCTGACGACTTCTCTCTGTTGTCATCACACCACACCTCTCCAGAGACTCACGCAAACTTTTGCACTCATTAGTTTTGCCAGACTCAGCTGGAAAGATGCACTCTTTTGCACCTATAGCAACGAGAGAAGACTCCAGGTTAGTGAAACGACTATCATCAATAAACTCAGCTAGTCCAAGAACCCGCCTGGTGAGATCAACATAAGCCATCCCAACAACGCATCTCCCCTCCTGAAAACTCGGAAACAAGGAGACAAACAACAGGCGTGTCCTGCATCTCGTTGTTCGCAAACAGAACATCTCAAAGCTCCAATGTTTTCCAGGAGAACCTGCTTTCACAAGCCTCCAATTCGACCCGCTTCCTTCGTAAAGCTCCACGGATGATCATTCGCTCCAGGAGAAGATCCCTAACGATCGTTTCGAACATGTTCTTACTGATGCTGACGCTCGAAAGAGCGTTTGCTCCACTCCCAATCTGACGTAGAGCAGTGGTTGTGTGGTAATAAGTCTGTGCGATGAAAACTGAGTTCTCTCCATGAGCTGTATAATAATCCTGCAAAAATAAAACGCATTTAATCAAAGTCTAGACACAGTGAGAGAAGTAACCAAAAAAAGTGGTGTAGATTCAGAACTCACCTTGCGATCAAAGAACCTAACAGCTCTCGAGTCCTGTAAAGGAAAAGACCAATCAAAACCACATAAGCATTAGTTAGAGAGCTCTTATTAAAGGCATATCTATCTGTTTCCCTAGAGATAGAAAGAAGGAGAAGGTGACTTTACATTGGTAGGGTTTTGAAGAAGGAGAGAAACCCTTGCGCCTGCTTAGCATCTGAAGGTTAAAGGTAGAAACTTTCGTGAAACCCACAAAACCCCAAATTGATATTCTAACAAAAAAGAATTAGGGTTTTTAGATTACCGAGTTTAAGCTCCGGAAGCTTGTTCGGCTCGTCGAAGTTACCCTCCATCAGGCAGATAAGGTGAAAATATCCTTTTGGCTATGTTCTGAGACTAAAAGGAGCAAATATTCTTTTTCTCCTGACTGACTACTGGAATGGAATAGAAAGAGACAAACTTTTCGAGGCAGGTTATGGTGTCGAGGTTGGCGGGAAAATGATTGGCGGCAACTTTTTTTCGCGGCGGCGCGTGGATCAACGTTGTTTTGCGATACGCGTGTCGGTCCATTTAAAGATAAAGCTCATTAACTCGTATTGGGCTTACTGGGCTAAATAAACATCAAGTTCGTTACTTCATTTATTACCGAAATCCACGATTTTGGGACTACGTTTCATGAAGAGGAAAATATTTCTTTTTTAGAAACATGATTAGCAACAAAATTGTTTAGATTGTGATAGATTTTCATATATATCATTACCTAGATAATTTAATTTCTGTGATTTGCATATATATATATATAGTTGATGATTGTTTCTTTTTTTTTTGAAAGGTATAGTTGATAAGTTGGAGAACTTTGGACAAAGGGAAGTGGAAGGTTTGTACAAGAAAGCACTATTATTGGCGATATGATCGCCTTCGATGAGCCACAGAAGTCATATGAACTTATCTTTATGTCATTTGTGGTTCCATATAGTCAGGGTATATTCCTTCTTTTTCTTTATTTATTTATTATTATGTTGATTCCTTATTTATATTCATAAGTGTCAGTCTTTATTTATTTTTGGATGACTTTAGTTTCTTTTCTAAAACACAAAATATATTTTGGAAGAGGATGAAAGCTTAATGATATTGAAGAGCAAAATTTGTAAGGGAAAAGTAAGTTCGTACAAAACAATCCAATTTTTCTGTATCTCACTTCCAAGAATTAATGTGCATATACGTCTACCAATTTATGATTGTACGTTTTTGTAAAACAACGTGAATTAAATTGTAAGAATTTAATATTGAAACCCTATGAATGTTGGCATTTTTAATTATTTTCTTTTCTCGCATCTTAATTCTCACAAAGTTAAAGTAGAGGAAATGGATGTCGGAATACAAGTCAATATTGTGTTGTTTATTTTTATAAGCTAAAGAAAATGTTATTGACAGAAGATATTATCATCACATCATAGAGTGTCCCCGTTTAATTGTAATGATGATATATCAAAAACTTTATAGAGTACAGCCATGTCTATCTAAGCCATGATATAACACAAGATCTTATTATAGAGTACAGACACGCACACACGAATAGCATACAACATATATCATTTACCTGTACGTTTTGACACCTGTACATATATATTATTTATATCTCTCGTTACCTATATGATTTTGACACATTTACAACATATATATATACATGTGCAATTAAACTGACAAAACACATATAGTCTGTTATGTCTTTTCCATTTCGACATTGTGTGACATCAAACTTCTAAGAACACTAAGTTCCAATTAGAACACGTTTAATCATTATCAAACGCATCACCCAAACCAAAAGTAAAACCAAACCATGCATCCGTCATTTTCAAGGTTTATTCTATGAATTAATATATGTTTCAGAGAATTATCTGGTTTTAATTTTGTTATTTAAAATATTAGTTTATTATGAAAAAATTAGTTTACTACAAAACATACTATACTTTACCTTGGTATATATAAAAAACTTACAGGAGTAGATAAAATCACAATCTAATTTGGATATGGATATAGTATTGGTCTCGAGATTCTTGCGTCCTTTTTCATTGAGCAAGATCTCTAGCTGTATATACGCTTTATTACGTTAAAGATATTATCCATTCGATCTAATTTAAACTTTACATAAACCATATTAAGATATTATGTCTTATGACAATTCATACATGTGATCATAAACCAAATTTAGAGGTCGAGCATGGAGCAATAAAGTAAGCAAATTTGGATATTATTTGAGTGTGGTTGAAGCCATTACTTATAAAGGTTTGAAATTATTAAAATAAAAGGGTATCATGACATTACATCGCCAGGAGGAAATTAACATCAATTTCTGAAGTATAAACCTGTGATCAATCTAATCTATTAATTTAGGGATTATCTACTATTTGAAGTTTTCATTTAATTTTGGACTCTTTCATAGTTGTTGCTAGAATATATCATGCCTCCTATACAATGCAACCTACCAACTTAAATTAAACCAAATCTTAACCAACATAGATTAGTTAAACCTAACCAATAACACTTTATAATATTTTTGGTTAATCTCTTAATATAATTAGATCATATAAAACTGAACCACTCTTAAATCAACGAGTTCCATATTGTTCCAGACATAAGAGAAAAAGTATTCGACTCATTTACAACGTAAGCATACAAAGACCGTGTATGCTTATGTTCATTGATCTTCCAGAAACCAAATAATTGTGGCATAGACCAACATAGGCTCATGTTCGTATCACTAACTTTACTTCCATATATTTAATCTTCACCTACATCATATCACAACATATACACAGTTATACAAGAACATAATTTTTTTTGTTCAAACAACCAAATAATGGTGGCATATGGTCAGTAGATTTTTTAAATATGTTTTTTATATATTACATTTTACGAGACTATGTGTATAAGTTTTTTTTTTGAAAAAAGGCATAACTATGTGTATAAGTTAAAAGGTAAAAGGTGTGACAAGGCAAATTATTATACTAAAAATGAAAGAAGATTAAATAAAAACTAATAACAAGTACAACACAAATTGTAACACTATTAAATTCTATATATATTTGATAAAATATTATATATATGTCTAATATGTATATATATATATAAATGTTACACAAAATATATATAATATTATATACACATATTATATATATCATATATTATTAATTGAAATTTGACAAATCAATTTCCGCCCTTTAGGGCGGGTCCTAATCTAGTTTAAGATTAAAATGCAGACTCAGTCTACGATTGGGATTACACTCAAATAAATAAAATAAGCATCATACACTCACGGGAGGTCTAGCCATCCAGTTTGCTACTCGATAGGATTTGAATCTTATTTTATTTTATGAAAAACTAAACAGTAATATAACACAATATGTAAGACGACTTTTTGTTTAAATTAATTTAAACATATATTATATATATATTATATAATATATATATATATATATATGTGCGCGCGCTTTTATTTACAGTTAAAAATATGTTTCCATGAATTAGGATTCTCTTGTAACTGATCTCACATAATTCTGATCAATATTTTGGTGTCCAGATTACTAAGTTATTTAGATTCTTAAAAAGAACAAGATTATGAAAATTTGGTGTTGTCAAATCTCCTTATAACTTAAGCGTGAAAAGTAGGAACATAGGCTATAACTCTATTTTCTCGCTATCCCTAAAGCTGTACATCAACTTCTTACTCACCCATTAAGTTTGTCGCGATAATGTGTTCTATTCTCATTAAAATTCAAATATCGGAGGTAAAAATAAAATCGTTTCTCTTTATTCCTGTAAACTAATATGGCATAACCAACTTAGCTAACCATGATCTATATTTAAGAGGTGGTTGTAATCCATATATTAAATTATGTTCGCAAATTAATATTTTCAACCGATTTAATCAGCCAAACAATTTTTTTTGACCCAAATAGTAAGTTCAAACTAACTCTTCAGCGACCACTTTGTTATAGCTAGTTCCTTTAAAATAATTGGATAGTTTTTTATTTAGTTTTACATTTAAAAATACTTAATTTTGACATTCGTTATGATGTTGTCTCTTTGAAGTGTGTGAGCACTAATTTTTAAAAAAAATTAGCTACGAATTCGTATAATCTTGTTATAGAAATTTTATTTTATTTGTCATCCCAAACAACAAAAATAGAAAATTAGTCTATACAAACAAGAATAAAGTTGTAAGAAAATAGAAGGAAGAAGTCATAATTGAGTTTTCCCATGTAGAAAAGTGGAGACAAACACACATTCTTTTGCAGAATACATTGCCATGAAAGAAAAATTCCCAAGTGAATTATAATCTAAAGGAGCATTGACTCTCTTTGCTATCTATAGTAAATTATTCATTATCATCTCAAGAACCAAAAAAAATGATGGTACAAAAATAAAGTTAGAATTTTGTACTTTCGAGATAATGAGTGACTGAGATTTGTAACCAACGAAATTGGGAACATAAGGTAGCTAATATAACACATAATGAAAGCACTCGCGGAAAAGAAAAGAAATCCATGCCCACTTTTGTAAGAAAAAAAGGATTCAAAGGCTAACCGCAGATTGAAACTTTAATTTTGAGTCTCACTATAAACAACTTAAATTGATTCCAAAAAAAAACTAAAATTGTAATATGATATATGTTGCTGTCTTCCTCATGGGCTATGAGAAAGAAAATTTGAAAGCAACCTTAGAAGAATCCAGCGAGTCCTTCCATTATAGTGGTCCTCCTGATAATGGCAGGCCTAGAGCGAGAGAGAGAGAAAGAAGAGAGAGCATGGGATGCTGGATAATTAGGTATGAGAAGGCGGCATGTATAAATGGAAAGAGTGAACAACAATGGATGACCAAAAAGGAGATTGATTTACAACGAGAGTGTTTCATCTTTGCACGTAACTCTCAAGTCTGTGATGTTCCAGCAGCGTATATGTATACGCGCATATAGCACGTATTTGTATAGGGTACGATTTTGTATAGTGCCCTATAGTGACTAAGTGTATTTTTTTTTTTGTTTTTTGTTTTGCTTAAATTTCCTTTTTTGTTATCAATGATATAGATCAATCATTATATTTCTGTTTATGAGGGTTTGAAATGCCTCTCCAGCTCTCCTTCCCCGTAACTAATTCCCTAATATTTGTAATAATACCGCTCTAAAATATATAATCCGTGTATAATTATCCACGTGACATAAATAATACAAAAAGAAAAGTTAACACCTCACCAATTCACTATATAACTCTAACTTTAAATGTTAGGTTGACACATTTACTCTTCATATTCTGTTTTTCTGTATATAAAATATATAGAAGCTAAATGTTTCATATTAAAAGCTTACAAGATAAGCACGAGAGAGAAAGAGGTTATCTTTTAGAGAAAGCGACATGTATGAGAGAGGATGTGTTTTTTTTTTTGGGTCGACGAGAGAGGATGTGTTTAGAGAGTCAAAAGAAAATAAAAGATTGGTCGCTCATGGCATACTGAACAGACAGCTAAATCTTTTATTTTCCTCCGAAAAATTATTGCAGCTTCTCTTTTCTTAGGGTTTCACACTACCACGTGCTGTCCTCCAGAAAACTGTTTGATGATTTTAATCTAACGTTTAAATGAAAATATGTATCATTGATCAACGTAAAAATTGTTTGATAACACGAGCAGTGGTTTCAAAGATTCAATTGAAGATTTTCGTGGATCTCTCTACTTCAACTTTAAACTAGTCTTTTCTTTTAACATTTATATCTTACATTTTATCGTTTTATTATTTTCATGTTATTGTTGTTATTTTGACCCCGGAATATATCTCTTTCTATTATAATCATTGAAACGCTTTAAATTTGAATTAATAACATTTGTGCCAAAAAAATGTATCACTGACCCACATAAAAATTGTTTTATCATTTTAGTCTACCATTAAATAAAATATATCACCCTTACAGGCTCCAGTTTAGATATTTGTGAGTTACTCGAACTGTAGATATTAAAAATACCATTTCACTGAAGTAATTTTGTAAATTGATACCATTATGAGTTAGTTCTGATAGTAAAGAAATTGTACCAGCAACTACTAACATTTGAGGATTATTTGGGCCGAATGTTTAGACACTTTTTTAGTTAAGAAAAAAATTTGTAAATTGATTAGATATTTTAAATTTTCATGTGTAGTTAGAGAGATCTTCACCTCCTCTCTCTCTCTCTCTCTCTCTCTCTCTCTCTCTCTCTCTCTCTCTCTCTCTCTCTCTCTCTCTCTTCTTCTCTCTCTCTCTTGTTTTCTTGGCAGTGCTACTTCAAAACAAAGAAATCTTTTTCAATACTTTCGTCATTTTTTTGCCATTTGAACTCAATTGGATTCCAATAAATGGACGCAAGCAAAAGGGGCTGCCTTTTAGAAAAAAACTATTTGATTTATCTATTACTAAACCTCTCTTTTTGCAACTATTAAACCTTTATATAACACTATTGTTGCTTCACCATTTGTTTCGAATGATTGTAGAAACACCACATTAAAAAATGTTTACTCAAATGTTCAAAAGAAAATGTTTACTCAGCCTGTATATTAAATCGAGTATTTGGAATAATTTTTGTTACAAAATCATGTTATTCAATAAAAATAATTTTTAAAATATGGGGTTATTGATTATAATATTTACTAGTTGTGCGGGTGATTATCTTATTTTTACACATATAATTATTTTATACATAATTAATTAAACTATTTATCTATTTAGTTGTTTAAGTATAACATTTTAAAATGCAACAATTTTATAGTTCACATGCAATAATTTAATATTTTTTTTCAGTGATAACATATTTTAATCATGTGATACAAAATTCTAAAGTGAAAAAATATTATTGGTTACGATATTCTTTTAGTGAAAGTATTATATAAATTAATAGCACAGTTTTAATTGAAAATTGTACATGAGTTTAGTTATAATTACAAAATTAATTAGATATTTTAAAAGTTTGTTTAGTTAAAATGACATATAAATCTAATTTTAAAGTAAACACAACATTAACTAATATATTTAAAAAAATTAGTGAAAAATTAAATATACATTTATTTTAAATAAAACAAAATTACTTAAATATTTAAATATTTATTTTTAAGGAAACATGGAATATGTATTTATATTGTAAATAAAAATATATGAAAAGATTTTATTCAGATATAATTTCAGAGTAAATATAGGAATATTTATTTGATTTGTTTATTTTAGAATAATTAAATCAATTTAAATATTTATATACATAAATTAATTGAAGCAACTTTCTAAGGGGTGATCCAAGTTAAAACAAAACCACACATGAAAAAAGTTATGACTTCTGTTTTAATATTACTATATACGATGATGTTTTATTAATATCCAAAACTACTGCATAAGTTATTTAAGATATTATTATTTTACTGTTTGCAAGGTATTTCAAAGGAATTTTCAAAAGTAACACTACACGATATGATATATAAATTTCAAGAAAAAATGCCGTATAAAGTGATATTTCTCTTTAACAGCAGCAGATTATTTAAAGCTACGCTAAAATCACCATAATTATCAAAACTCAACCTTATGTATTCAACTTTACCAAAACTCAATCATGTAAAATATTTGGTGTACACAATTCAACAACTGTATTCAATTTTTTTTTGTTAGTTTACAAAATATATTATATATATATATTATATTATATATATATATATATAAGAATTTCTGATGTCGGAATGCAAGAATTTTAAATCCTACGGTCTTACGTTCTCTCTCTCATTTCCTTAAAACAAAACTCATAATTTTCCTTATTTTTAATCATTTCCAAATTTACGCAGCCAATTTTGCACAATTGTTAAATTTTATTATTTTAGTTTTATAGTGCATCCAATTTTCTGATTCTCATCTTCATAATACGGAAAAGAATTTCTATCGGAATTTTTGATAGTTATCATTTTTATTGAATTTATATCTCGTTGCCTTCCATTTTAATTGCTATAATATTTATCTTTTAGTAGCAACAATATGTTAGTTATAATTAAGTTGGATACAATTTATCCAAATAAAATATTCATGTTACTTTTCTAGTAAATATTGATCCTTACAGTTAAGGTATATAATTATCAATATACTTTGTCAACAGATACACCAATTAGCTCAACTATAAAATATCCTATGAAAATCCACTAAAAATTTATCAACTGATAATTAGCTAAAAACAAGTTTAATAGAATATTATAATTATATTCTGTGATAAATAGCCCTACAGTAAAAAATCATTCTAAAGTTACTATTGTTAGTAATAATTTAAATGCTATTAAGTTTTATATATATTATAACTATATATAATATTAGTTTATTTCTTGATAGCTATCAACCAATTTATGTCTATCAAATAATTCTTGAATTTTCATCTAATTTTTATGAATGAAATATTTTAGAACAAACAAATAGACTCTTCTATATTTCATTATAAGGGTCATTTTAACTCTTTTTTTGTTACACAAAAATGTCGATTTTATAATCCAATGCAAATTATATTATTTCCAACTAATAATTAATTGCAAACTGTATTAATTTTATAAATAATTTATTTATCTCAAATACTATTGATCAAAGATGTGTAGATAAGTTTTTTTTAAATCTGTGTGAAAGTGTCAAAAGTGACACTTATATAAAAAACAATGAGTATATTTTAATGCTAAAAAGAAGAATTAAGACAAAAAAATTCTTCTTCGAAAGTGTAAACCTCCTCCAAATGGATGTTGTTCCTTCCTCTCTCTCTCTCTCTCTTTCTCTTCTCTCTCTCTCTTCTCTCTCTCCTCTCTCTCTCTCTCCTCTCTCTCTCTCTCTCTCTCTCTCTCTCCATTCTAATTCATAGCACATAGACTCATTTAAGCACATTGCATGTGTTGTCTTTCTCAACCATTAGTCCTTTACTTCAGTAAAAGGTACTCTCTTTCTCTCACTCTACACATTTAGGTTCAAACATAGATTCTCTTGAACAAAGACATGTTGTACTAATCACTATTATTGTTCTTTCTTTCATTTTCTTGATTTTGCAGGCTTAGGAAGAATTTTTTTTCTTTCCATAATTTTGATTGTCTTCGTCAGTGTAACAGTAATCTTTTCTTTGATTTTATTCTCTCATTATCGTCTCTTTTTCTGGAGTGTGAAGAAGGTTTTGGAACAAGTGTCCTTCTCAAAATTTGTTTTAGGGGTTTTTAATTTAATTTTGTTGCTTCAAAACCCCAAAAAGACATGAACAACAACAGGTCTTTCAGTACTACTACCACCATCAGTGAAGACTACATGTTATTCCCTTATAATGACCATTATTCTTCACAACCACTACTCCCTTTTAGCCCTTGTTCTTCCATTAACGACATCTTGATTCACTCCAACTCCAACCCCAACATATTAAGCCATCATCTTGACCATCGTTATCAATTCTTACAGGCACCTTCTTCTTTTTCTCAATTCGAATTCGTCCCGGATTTTGCCCTCCTCCCCTATCTCCACCAACAAAACAACGGCCATAATGATAACAAAACCACCAGTGACCATCATCATCCATCACTTCTTCCCTTGAACAACTCTATTGGAGAATCTCTCGCTGAGCCCTCGGAAACCATAACCACCCACATAGAAGATTCCCAGAGAAACTCAACTTTTCAAGACCCAAAAATGAATAAAGTAAAAAAACCAAGCAGAACGGACCGTCACAGCAAGATCAAAACGGCGAAAGGGACAAGAGATCGTAGGATGAGACTCTCACTTGATGTCGCCAAAGAGTTGTTCGGCTTGCAAGACATGCTGGGATTCGACAAAGCCAGCAAAACTGTGGAGTGGTTGCTCACACAAGCCAAACCGGAGATCATAAAGATTACGAGCAGCCTTTCTAACCAGTTTAAGCATGGCGGTGAGGAGTCTCAAACCCGTAAATATACATTGTTTTCTAGTTTTAAGTCTACTAAAGATGTTTCGACCTTTAGTGGTTTTTTTAATCTTCTTCATGCTTACTCTAAACTTGTAACTTTTGGTTTTAATCAAGGACCGGCGATAGGATCAATGCACACATCGTCTGATCTATGCAAAATTGGATCAATGTGGACAGTCGAGGATGGAGGCAGCAATACTAACTCGACCGGTACGTACGTTAAACGTTGCATACTGCTATACAATTATATAGTTTCAGTTTACTATAAAAACTAATTATAAAAAGAGAAATTACTATAGTTTTAAAATTATTAATTTTTATTGATCGGTTTTTACTAGAAACAAGAGAAAATAAGGTGGATGGGAGATTGATGAGAGGGAAGAGAAAGATGTTGCAGCCACGAACGCCCATTTTGAAGAAGTTGTCCAAGGACGCCAGAGAGAGAGCTAGAGAGAGAGCAAAAGATAGAACAAAGGAGAAGATGCTGAAGAGAATATCACAAGTAAATATTTTGGATGAAGAAGCTCATAATCATCATGATGAGATAGCAAAGGACAATAAAAGCCATGTGAATTGCAAGTCTTTTGAGGTGGCGCCCTGCGAAGAAGAGATCGAACAACTTCTTTGTAAGAACGATGATTTTGCAGTTTGCAATGAATTTGTGGCCAACAAATTTAGTTCATCATTTCCAATGCCTAATCACCATCGCAGCAAAGAGACAGCCAGCTCGCTAGATCAGGTACCTTATTCTATATCACATTTATTAATTCTAGGAGTTTATTTTGTTAATTACTAGTAAATTTAAGTTTTATTGGCTATCTCAAATCCTTAAGTACCAACACCAGTTAATTAGTGTTGTAATAGTGTAGGAGTTCGTTTTATGTTTTGTCAGTTTATTAATCATTACCATATTGTTTCACAATTACAGATTGAAAGGCGCCGTTTTTACGATTGACAGTATATTATTTGCCAAATTTCATCTGTTAGTTTGGTTACGTGCCTTGCAGCAGCAGCGTCAGTTTATGGATTTTCATCACTACTTGGAGAGACCAAGAGACCTCATGTACAACTACCATAATATGTGCTGATATCGATTAACCGTTAATTTTTAGAAAAATTATTTGTTGAGCGATACTGTGCCACATATTAAAGTGATGTAAAATAATCAAAGTCTTTTGTATAATATTGTATTTCTATAAACGCATTTTGTTAATATAATATATGCGTGTTGAGTTTGTCGACTGTCGGCTGCCTTCAGGATACAAACATTGATAAGATCACGAACAAAAATTGCGAAAAAATTGCAGAAATGGTAAGTTATTGTTCATATTTAATTCAACTTCACTTTCTACTGATTCTGTTTATGACTCCTGGACGTCAATTATAGTATAGTGGATTAAGCCTCAGTCATAAACTAAAGCCTTTCAAGATAACTAACTTAAATGGTGCCTAATCAAATGGCTTGTGATCATGTATAAGTGGGGTTATGTACACAAGTTAATATTCGTCTAAATATATTTTTCAGATAGGTTATATGTGAACACTTTTAATACGAGAAGACTATCATTTAAATACTGAACTTTCACAAATTCACCCAAAAAAGTACAGACTTTACAATGATCTAAATAAATCACAAACTTATATTGACTAAGCCATACTGGATACACTTTCGATCAACTAATTTTACCGTTAAATTTCTGTTTACTGATCATGGAGGTTTATATTGTACGTGTCGTTTTAAAATTATAATAAATTTATAAAAATTCTCAAATCGACTCTTAGAACCTTTATTCCCAATTCAGTCGACTCTTAGAACCCTTATAAAATTCTAAAAGTACCAAGTTGAGGAGTTTATAATTCTGTTCTATTTTTTAAAGCTATGCAGTATAAATTCCCGTTATCAATACACGGAGATTTATTTATTTAACGATAAAAATAGTTGACCAATGGTGTATCCAATATGGCGTGGTCAGTACAAATTTGTAATTTATTATCAGTGTAAAATCTGTATTTGTTTTGGCGAATTCGTGAAAGTTTATTACTTAAATAACTGTTTTCTCTTGACAAAAAAAAAACTGTTTTCTCCGTTTAATACACCTTAATTGTGATTTTAAATGAAGCGAAGCTATTTGCTTTGTCATTTCACCAATGCTATATAGTATATAATAAAACATCTGCTCTGATCAATCAAAATGTCTTCGGAGTAGTAATTCACTTCCTTTGTGATAAGCCGTATTGCTAGGAAAGTTGGTTTTACTCAATCCAGACAAAGGATATATTATGTCCCCAATAATTTCGTACTGGTCATATATATATTAAGAATTGAATTTAATATAGTACTTTCAGTGAGAACTTCAAATAAACTAAAACAACAAAAGTACGATTATGAACCTGATGTTCACACTGTTCTTTTATTAACGATAAATTATATATGTTGACACAATAAGAATAATATATATTATCATACGCTTGTTCCACTAATGTCTTCGTGTTCCATTTGTATGCTAAAAGTATATATATTGGTCACTCACCATTTTAATAGCCTCAGTAAGAAGTCGATCACTTTGATTTTAGCGCCACTTGCGAATGAACTGTTTATCTATTTGCTATCAAAACCTTGTGTGGTTGAGGTAGTTCTAGTCTTACCTACAAATGTTTTATTATATTCAATTAACGCAGATTCGAGCAGACCACACTCACCAAATGGTACGGTATACTTTTACAGACTACACTTGAAATACATATTAGTTTCATAGTTTGCTTTTCATATATATACATATTAGCCTGTGTTGTGTGTATGTTTTTTTTTAATCTAATTTGTCTTTTGTCTCCTCAGCAGAAAAACACACCCATACGAATACTAAAACGGAGAAAAAAAACTGATACAATATCTACTAGAATTCCAACTACAGCCACAAAAAAAATTCGTCATTTATCAGAAATAAAATATATACTGAAATACATGCAAGCCCTGCTTACTGAGATAATGACTGTTAATTTCTATATATCAGATGCTGGAAACACAATACATAGGAGACCTCTATGGTCATGAACAAAAAACTGAATAAATTTCGTATAAAATCAATGATTAAACTAGATATCATAATTTCTTTGATAGCTTTGTAAAATGTTATGATATACGACATGTTTGCAATGACTATGACTCATAATTGCAGCAAACACACATGAAAAGTGCATTTCGATGCCAAACATAAAAGACAATATGGGAGAGTAGATTTTGTGTGTTTTGTTTGGAATGTAAAGTTCAATTTAATTGCATTTTGCTCCTGGATAACTAGAAAATGGAGGAAGAGACTACAATAAGAAGGGATTAGAAGACCCTGACAGTTTGTGAGACATAGTCAGTGTATATATATGTCTTATGTGTTTGTCTGGTAAAAATAAATTAATTAAGAGTCAAATAAGCAAATGACAATTACAAAAAATCAATATTTGATTAATCCGTTTTTACCTTTCATTTTTATGGAAATCTTTAAATGTAATATTGATATGCTTATTCTACTTCTATATGAATGTCTTTTTTTTTTGAACGATCTATATGAATGTCTAAACCGTAAATACTAAGTACTAATTATATCCCCATAAAAATTTTACTTAATAAAAACACATGTCACGTAATAGTCAAACAAAAGGTAGTTTTGTTCAAACTCATCCAGAAAAACTATCAGAGATCGAATCATATTTTCTTGCAGTATTATTTTAAATTTACAAAAGGAAATTTGAAGAAGATAAAAAATATAACATTTCTAAAGTCATGTGAAGTAAAGTGCCAAACAAAACACACATGAAAAGTACATTACTTATGCCAAACATAACAGACGATATGAAAAACATTTTGTGCTTTGTTTAGAACGTAAAACTTGCTTTAATTGTATTTGGTTCCTAGTCAGTAAAAGAAGAGGTCGCTATTGATAGGAATTAGAAGAGGTCCCAAACCGAAGTGTCAAATTACAGAAAGAAAAACAAAATATATTAAAATGACAGAAATAAAAATTCAACGAAAGGACAAAATTATGTCAAGTCAGTGACAAAGGGGTAAAAACGAATAGGTATGAAAGAAACAAAAGAGCATTATTTATATATTAAAATGACTTTCAAAATACTTTGTGATACAAAATATTTTGTGATATAGTATCAACAAATCGACAAAAACATAAATTATGTTTATACTACATCAATATAAATCGACCATAACATATGTCTATGTTCCTAAAATAATGTGAAGTGCAATGCCAAACATATAAAACACCATGAGGATCTTCTCCCAAAAAAAACAATTGAGAGTATATACAGTTGTAAGTTGTTTAGACACAACTTAACAAAAAAGAACCAAAAATAATTGTATCAAAGGTATTTTTGCGTTACTCTGAACAAGCCCAGCTAGTAGTGAATATAGTATGATGGCTTCTAAATAAGCAAAGCACTAGCAAGGTTGAGAAATATGATTGGAATATAACGAAAAGGAAATCCAGAGATTCTAAAATCACAAGGTTACATTGCTCAGAGGAAAAAATGGTGTAGAAAAGGTAAAAAGAAACAAAAAAAAAATCTTCAGACAAAAAAAAATAAAAACAAACAAAAAGCGACCATGTGCTCGAAAAAAAAATGAAGTATGTAAATAAAGTGGTCCAACACCTACATATTTCTCAAGATGTAAATGCATACTTGTGGGATTCAAAAACAATAAAAATAACTATACGCGGCAAATAGTAATTGTGAGAATTAATATAAAAAAATATTTGGGTAAAAATATCAAATTAGTTAAATATGTATCTTTTTATAGGTTTGAAACGCCAAGGAGGTCAATTTGGAGCAACTTAAAGGGGATTAATTTCATTATCAAGAAAAAATGTCTGTCAAGAGGTAAGAAGAACAAAACAAGAACCAAAAAGATATGCAAGATTTTTGTTTTCTTCTCAATGTATGAGAAAGTGAAGTTTATTGATTGGCGAAGCTGTAATGAAACCCTAATGATAGAAATCTAAATTAGAATTTTTTAAAAATGATGAGGAAACAAAAAAAACCTAGATCTGGGTAGTGAGAAACCAGAACTTTGACTGTTATTTCAAAAAGAAACAAAAGAACCCGACCCGAAATGTACTTGTTAGAGATACAGATCCAGGCAGATATATAGAGAACGAGACCCAGAAACTGCAAAATTAATTAACCAGACATTGTCTTTTTTTGAAATCCTTTAGTCAAAAAAAGTAGACAATGTCTTTTTTTCTCAAACCCTACTAAATAAATGCCCTAGTGAGAGGGAGTGTGACTTTGAACGACAGACACCAACCCTAGTGGAGAGTGAACTGTACGAATCCGGAATCAATGGCGGATTTTTAGAGCTTCGCGGCAATTCTTGTTGATTTTCTATTTTCCTTTTTTAGAGAATTTTTGTTGGTGATTGGTTTCAAATGTAGCGAGTCATGAAGACCATTTTTTTTTTTAAACACATGAAGACCAGTCATATGCGTTTTTTAAATTGCCAAATAGTGATAGACTGATAGTACTAGGGGCTGAGCCCCCCGCAAGCGCTGGGATGTTAAAAATACATATTTGTTGTAGTTGAAAATATTATAAGAGATGGAGTCAAGTATTTTGATTAGTATAGTCTTAAAAAGAAGAGAAGAGATGTTCAAATTCATATTAATGCACTTAGTATAATGCTTGATATTCTATTTAACTGGAAGTGCAAATAAAGATAGAGAATTGCATGGTTACTGGTGGAGTTGGATGAAGATAGAGAACTGCATGGTTGCCGGTGGAGTTGGCCAATGAGTTTAGTCGCAATATGGGACTCTGCATCCCTCCAGCTATCCCTGTAAAATATTCTTGACAAGCTGGGTCTTGAAAAGATTTTTGGTCTTAGAGTGGTTCTTGGTTTTGACAAGAACAAATAATTAAAAAAAAAAAAAAGGAAATTGTCGTTCTAGATCCTTTTCTTAACACTATGTTATGCTTCAAAACTTTTTTTTTTTAATTTGTGATCTCTTCTTAATAGTTTGTTTTGTCTCAAAAGTTATAAAGTCGGTTGTTTCGAATTAGAGGAAGAGGTTGTTAGGTTGTTCAAAAAAAAAGAGGAAGAGGTTGTTATTGAGTCGTTGTTTTCCCGCAAAAATAGATCGCTGTGTCTGGTCTCTGTTAATTATGATTTAAATAAAAGATTAATACATCTGAAAACATGGTTATTTGAAAGCAAGCAAGAACGCATTAGGTGTGAAAATAGTTTCTTACAAAGGAATCAAATGAAATATAATGTAATAGATCTTTCTATCGAGCAACTTAAAATTATTGCAGAAACCTCCTTTTCGAGTTTGATGATAGCCATGAAAGCTTCTTGAAGTACATCAACTTTACCTATGGGTAGGGCTGGTTTGCGGGTCAAACCCGTCCCGCATGACCCGCAACCCGCGGGTTTCATTTTTTTTTTTTCAAAATCTTCGACCCGCACGACCCGCGAACAGAGATAATTGCACCCGCACCCGCCCCGCTAATTTTGCGGGTAACCCGCGGGTCCCACGGGTTAAATATATTTTTAAAAAATAATTATTTAATTTATTTTTTCTAAAATTTATATATAAATTTTATAATTTTATATTTATAATTATTTTTTATATATTTTTAAAATTTTTAATTATTTTTTTTAATAGTCGTATTTTAAAAAAAATATTTATCTTTTTAACAAAAAAAAAACATTTAATTTTTTTTTTTAAATAATAAATTGCGGGTTGGCGGGTACCCGCAATTCAAAATCTACAAACCCGCATCCGCCCCGCAAAAAATATTCATAACCCGCACCCGCACCCGCGAATCGATTTTTTAAATTTCTACGACCCGCACCCGTCCCGCGGCGGGTCAAACGGAGCGGGAACCGCGGGCTGTGACCCAAATTCTCAGGCCTACCTATGGGCCTGTTTTACATCATTCACATCAAATCTATCTTATTAAAGCTGAAGTACAAACTCGGTGTGTTTGGATACTTGGATAAGAGTATTAAAAAAAATTGGTGTGTTTGGAAACATGGATTGTAGTCTTTTAAAAAAAAATTTGTTTGGAAACAAAAATGGTAGTATTAAATAGAAAAAGTAATGGGCTTAAGTTATTAAGTCCATTATAAAAGAATATTGTCAATATATATAAGAAAAATACAATACAAAGCCCAATTTGAAATACCAACTCAAATTATGGTTTTTATATTCATATTAAAATTTAAAATATAATATATGTAATTATTTATATGATGATACATATTAAATACTATTATTTATATGATTAGTTATATGATGATACATATAAAATACGATTAATTATATGATGAAATTATACGATATATAATAATGACTAAGGATGGGTTTTCAGACATCCATACGGGTTTGGTTCTGATCAGTTTGCGTTTCGAGTTTTCGAGGTCAAAGATTTCAGTCCTATTAGGATGTTTCTAAATTTTTGTTTGAGTTTGATTCGGATCTTTACGGGTTTGGTTTGGGTTTGGATAACATATTTAAATTATTTTTAAAGTTTTAAATCACTATATATTTAAAATTTCTCAAAATCTATAAATAAAGTAATATATTACCTATAAATTTAAGTAACATATGTCAGAATACCTAAGCTTAACATATCAGTTGGTTTGATTTAAAAATTTGGATACGAAATCAATAATTATTTTAAGTATTTTTGGTGATTTGAATATACTTTAACTATTTCAGATATTTGTTTTTGACTATCTATATATATTTTTAAGTATTTTAAACCAATTTAAAGGTATCATTCTTGATGTTTTATATACGTTAAATATAAAAATAATTAATATATAAATATATAAATCTATTTTTAGATAAATTCAGGTACACGAAAACTTCGGTTCGGATCCGATTCGGTTCTCTAACTAACAATTTTGAATAATTCGAATATTTAATCAATTTATATTCAGGTTTGGTACTATATTTACTGATTGGTATCAGTTATGTTCCTCAGATTCATTTTGCCAAACCCTTATAATTACATGAAAAACAAATATCATCATATTTTTAAAATATACATCCGCGGAGGTGCAGAGATCAAAGTCTATAATCATTTATTTTAACAACAAGTCAAATAAATATGTTGATTGTAGAGCGAATAAAACAAAACTAGAGAAATGTATAGTTTATTAGAGACACTCTATGTGTCGAAATTATTATAAAGAAAATTTTATTAAAATAAATAAATTCAATAATTACAAACAAATAATATATTTCATAAAAGTGAAAAATAATACCCGCGCTTTCGAAGCGTGGGTCAAAATCTAGTTTTCATTAAAACAGAAGTAAAAAATAATAATTTATCCCTTACTTTACAACATTAATGGTGACATTGTGATTGACACATTGGTTGCAGTGAGAGATGAGGGAGATCTGTCTAATTTTTTGCTGCAGCAGAGTGCAAGAAACATAGTACAAACCATTTTGTCTCAAGATATAGTTTTGGCTCACCATCCAAGCCCTCTATATAGCTGAAAATTTCCGAGCAATCCGAACCTTGCAAATAAAATAAGCTTCTTGTGTGTTCACCAAGAGAAAAGATGCAGCATTTAGTATTCTAATTTAAAGGTGAAACAGATTTAAACTTTGTTGGAAGCCTATTAAATACCTGCTTGTTAGAGTTGGAGAGGAAGTTGTTGAGATCTCCAATTAGGAGGAGTAGAGATTCCCATGAATTCACTCTGCTCTTTCATGCCTTTTTTCCTCTCTCAGATCTGAGTTGGCAGATATATGACCTTTAGCTCTTGAAATCATGCAGCAACAGCTTTATTAACCTTCAGCTGAATGAAGAATAAAGCATCCAACATCCAAGTAAGTTGAACCACAAAGTAAATCAATCATGAAAGGAGATGAAGTTTATATACTGAACTTACATTGGCGGCCTGAGTAGCATCCTTTTTTGCGTCCACGACCTCCTTTCTTCTCAGGCTTGGCTTTTAGAGTCTCACCTTCTATCCAATTCTACCAAAGCACACTAATTCAATTAAGAAAAATCATGTTCTTTAACCAACAAAAAGGCAAAAAGGAGATTTGCTTTTGTGATATCCTCCATTTTCTCAAAACTAAACTCAGAGTAGAGTTGGGTCTGAGTCAAGAGCTCATCCAGTTTAGTAAACTGGGTATCATTCAGATCAGGAGCTTCACCGGACGCAGCACAATTGGCTTTCTCCTCATCATCCCGAAGTTTGGCTAGAAGTATCTCTTTCTCTAGAAGAATCTCCTCACAGTATTCCTTCAAGAGTCAGAAACATGGTTCAAATCAGGTAATGAAAATTAATACCCATCAAAGAAAACGCTGAAACTCAAAACAATCAAGAAAACGTGAAATCCAGAACAAACCTCTTCAGTGAGAACGAAAGTCGTTGAATCAGCAGAAATATCTTTATCCGTTTTTCTATTGCTGCCATTACAGAATTCCTAAGAATCAAAAATGAAAAGCAAGAAAAAAAATCAAAAGAGATATCGATTCTTTCAAAGCAGGAACCTAAACCCCTCCCCCTGGTCTGAATGTCCATCATAATCTCAACCTGCTTATATTTACAGATTTGAGATGAAAGAAACTGAGGAGTCACCATGGAAACTGGATTCAACGTGAATAACAGATATGGAAAATTAAAATAATTATACACTGAACCACCAGGAAGGTCAAGAGATAGCGACATAGGATGCAAAGAGATGAGATTAGGAGACGTCGAGGTTGAGTTCTTGAAGCAGGATAACAGGGAAGCCCTAAGGGGGTAACTCTTTAAACGCAGAGTTTTATTAATTTATCAGACCAAACACTAAAGACATAAATCAGACAAACACATAAACCAGTCTACCGACTAAAAAAACCGAAGCGGGTCCCACTATCATTAAAAAATATCCGACGTGGACACTCTTATAAGAGAGAAAAGTGCCCCATTATATATATGATTCCTCAAGTGGCTCCAGGTTTATAAGGCCAATCTTAGTTTTTGAATGGTGAACAATGGAATAATAAGAAACGTAAAATTCATTATCATTCTTATAAAATTACATTATTTATAATTTTTTTTATTTCTCACAAAATTTTGTTCATATTTATTACGTAAACTTATTCATATTTATTTTTCTTATATTCCTATTGTTTATATAATGGTTACCAGTTACATTCAGTTGCTTTCTTTTCTTTCCAATATATATATATTTGTTTTTCTTTTGAATCAGAGAGTTTCACATCTAAATCCATAATCTCTTCGGACTCAGGACATTCCTCTCTGATTCTCTCCTTTGGACGGTTAGCAAGACAACACGAGTCGATGCGAAAAAGCTGATGTGGCTGATTAATATTTTTTTCTCATTTTTATCCTTGCACATTCTGACAATGATGATGTGGTTGTATAATATTTACATTTAAATACATGAATACAAATAAATATACCATAATACCTCTATAAATTAATAATGTTGGAACTTTGAAAATTTATTAATTTATAAAAATATTAATTTACAAAAGTTTCTTTATCTAGATTTTCTTTTTTAATATTCCGAATTGTGATATATGAAAAAGCTTAAAAAATTGATTTAGCTATCTATGTCATCAGAGGTTACTTACCTTTTCTGTCACACATCCATTTAGAACTCTAGAGTTAATCGTGCTTGTACTGGAGTAGTGAAAGATGTATAACCTATCAGGAAGTGATTCACGATACCATAAGATCAAAGCACAGAGAAATGTCGGTTGGTGATTGTAGGGTCAGTAAACAATAATTTCGAACCTTGGAAAATTAACGACTGACCATCATATGAGATGGGATCCACGGGCCGAGAGAACAGGCGTGGATGGCCCATTAGTCGTATGCTGTCGAGACATTACATTTTTATTTTAAGATTATGTATTCTAAAAAAGAAAAATATTTGATTTTAGTGTATAAACATTAATTGTTATTTTTGAAATTTCACATTTATATTAATTTTATTATATTATTTGATATATATATATATATATATATATAATATCTATTGTATAGAATTAATGTGGTTTTAGATATAATATTACTAAAATCTCATCAAAATATATTAAGTGTTAAAAAGTTATAAAGATACTTTCATTGTGAATATAAAAACAAACAATATGATAATAAGTTTTGCTTATATAAAATATGTATAGATATAAATTATTAATTTATAATTTTTAATGAGACCATATATTTATAGAATTTTCTATAAAAATATTATATTATTATTTATTGATTTATGTCATATTTTGAATCAGTCTAAATTGGGACTGATAAAATTTATTAATTTATGAAAATTATTAACTATCGAGTATTAATTTATAGAGGTTCTACGGTATAATTAGCGAATATGTTTAAATTTTATACGACTTTTTCATTTTGGAAATAACACCTGAATTTTTGAACAACAACACTTTAAAGTTACAAGTTTGTTAAAAAACAACACTTACAAGTTAAAACGACATCGGGCCTTTTCATAGGCACTTAAAGACTATTTAAGTAATTTGAAAAAGACAAGAGTTTTCCAAAGGGAAACTTTGATATATATACTTTTAGAAATCGTAATAACACTTGTCCCTTATAATTTTTATCAACCACTCAGCTAAAATTAAATAAGTAAAATTCTATTAAAATACTAATTTTATTTTATTTAGAACCCCCATTGAATATATTTTGGCAATAGGGGTTGCTCTTACAACATCTTCAATGTATTATTCCATTTTTACTCTAAAAATATAGTAACTTCAAAATAGAATAATGTTTTGCTCCAATGTATTACTCTATTTTCTACTCCAAAATTAAATATTTTAAATAGTTTATATTTTATATTTATTTTAAAATTAGTAATATTATTTTTCATTTATACTATTTACAAAACAGTTCATTTTAACTTTGTAACATTTCTATTAAATACGATATTAATCACAATTTTTTTAAATAATTAAATTACTCAACAATGTTTTAAAATAAAACATTTAATACACCAAAATTACATTACATTGTTTAAACACAATAATACATCAACTTAAATTATTCATTAGAATTATTATATTTATTCACTACAGATTTTTTATGCTTTATATTATATATTTGTTGCATAAATATTTTATTAGATGGCTGTTTAAATAATCAATAAATATTAACAGTAAATTTAATAATATATAGTAAGATAACATTATTATATTTATTTATAATAATATTTTATTAAAAACGAAAATATTTAAATTTGAAAGACAATTTTATAAATAAAAAAGTTCCACTCCATTTTGGAATAATGAATTGGTTTACTCCATATTTGGAGTAATCATATCTATCACTCTATTTTAAAATGAATTTAGAGTGGAGTTAGAGATAATTTTACTGCAAAATAAAATTTAGAGTGGGTTTTGAAGTGAGATTGGAAATGCTCTTAGCAGCTAAGTGTTTCGAAGGCGTAGATCCGAAGCCCATTAAACTCAAATAACCTTACTGGCCTAGATTTCAAGCGACAAACATATGCACCCAAAATCTTATAAAGCTTGTACATAAACCAAAATAATCTTTTTTTTTTCGTCTTACAAACGTCAAAATAAAATATTAGTTATAACACTGCCATGAAACATGTTCATCATCCATTAACCGAACCATGATAGGTTAACACTACCATGAATCAAACTACACGAACCGTTTCAGGTCAAGACTCAAGCACCAGGAGCCGCATCTTTAGCCCTGCCGTGGAAATATCCACTGTACTCTCTAGCGTAATCTTTGACGTGAGAGGCCGTGTCATAGATCCGACTACGTGCATAATCCATCTGATCCGATCCAACCGGATGCATGCCCTGATAATAACGGTACGACCACGACGCCAAGGCCAACGTTCCAAGAAGAAATCCGGTGACCGATAAGAACCCGCCAACGACGACAAAAACGAGAATCCAGATCGGACTAGAGACGATGATCAACGGAATAAACACTATGGAGCCTATGGCTGTTGCCGTGACGGCTATGCCGAGAAGGAAAAGGAAGGTTCCAACGGAGACAAAGAGAGCGAGGTAACTAAAGAGCTGTGAGGAGGTTGGTGAATGAGATCGGATAAGGCGGAGAAGCGAGTCGTAGGGGCTGTTGTTATCGGTGGTGCCACCGTAGATGGGGAGATATTGAGCATCGCCGCGTGAAAACGTTTCCGCCATTGTAGAGAGTGATTTGTTTGATTTTTGTGTGGGTCACCAGAGAACAAAAAGAGGAAAGGGCAAAACATATGGAGGACAAAATTCAAGCTTTGAGGTGGCATTCATGCAAGGTTTGCAAACACGTGGAGATTGGTTTTTGTTTTTTAGTTGTCCTAGATCGAGGTCTTGGTTTAGACTTTAGTATTGTTTTGCTTGGCTCGGTTTATCTGTCACACAACAAAAACAAAAATGTTAGATTATCAATCAGTGGGGAGGCAAAAAATATTTTAAGTGGGGTCAAAGATATTAAATGGACTTAAAATGAGGGCAAACACACATTTTAGATTGGGGGCATATAGATTGATCCTTTATAATTTACATAGAATTTAAAATTTTTGTTGGGTTCATTGCCCCCACCCTAATGAATGTGGCTCCGATATGGATCCGGATCGGTTATTATTGTCGATTTCAAACTTTTAGAATAAATGGTTTGGACAGTGACAAAAAAAAAAAAAGAATAAATGGTTTGGACATATATATATAGGCACAAAATTTCAGATATATTTTGAGTTGAATAAAATGCGTAAGACTAGAGCAAACCATGCGTACGAATCCCACAAAATCTGATATTCCCCAACAAACTTTAAGTCGTGTTGTTTTCACAAATTATCCTTTTTGATTCAAACTAGAGTAAAATACCAAGTCAATGAAGTATCCCTCAAGATGGGGCCAAGACTAACAGACCTCGAAGTCTCTTCACTCTTTTTATACCTCAAAGCAATTCACAAAGCCATAACAACATAGCTCCCTTGATATCAGTCCAAAAGAACAACAAATGAGTTCCTCAAAGAAGATCACTCTCGTTATCCTTCTTGTTTCATTTTATATGTTTTCATGTGTTTCAAGCACTGAGTTTGAAGTTGGAGGAGTAGAGGGTTGGATGGTACCACAATCTAAGACTCAGGGAGATATGTTTAACCATTGGGCTTCACACAACCGGTTTAAAGTTGGCGACACTGTCCGTAAGTTTTTTTTTTCTTTCTAAATGCAATTTTCATCTTTACAAATATATATGATGTGGGAATTCATCCTGATTTTCAATGAAGGTTTCAACTACACGAAAGACTCAGTGTTAGTGGTGTCTGAAGAAGAGTACAAGAAATGCAAGGCGACTAAACCTCAACTCTATTCGAACAACGAAGACACGGTTTTCAAACTAGACCGTCCTGGTTTGTTTTACTTCATTAGTGGTATCTCTGGCCACTGCGAAAAGGGTCAGAAGATGATCATTAAAGTCATGGAGACCGAGTCTTCGCCAGATTCTCCTCCTCCTTCATCACCTTCTTCTTCCTCGTCTTCATCTCCATCTCTACCGGCTTCAACTCACAAGAAGAGCAGTGCGTTGAAAACCGCAGTCCAGTTCAGCAGTTCTGTCTTTGTTGTCTTTGCGGTTCTTGTTGTTTCGGTTTTCGGTTTGGCTTAGTCACGGTTGAGCATTTTGTTCTCCTTAAAGATTTCATTCATCATTAGGGCTGCATCGTTCTTACTTCTTGAGTAGTGACTTTCCAAATAAGTACACTGACCGGTCAAGGTTTCAATCAGCATGTTTCACTTTTCTTGTAGCCTTAACTATTTTGTTCTTTACATTTTCTTATAATTCAACTTCTTAGTTATTTTGGGCAAATCTCCTAAATATCATTTTTCGTTTTTTTTGGCATCAATATTAATTTTTCGTTTTTATCACAAAATAGCATTTAAGATAAAAACTCTCAAAATAGTTTATTAATCAATAAAAATATTAAAATACTTTACTTCCTAAACTCATCCTCTAAATAGTAAAACAAAAAGGCAGTTTTGAGACGCTTCATGCCTTTTTAGGTGTGGACTTTGCTTTGCCATAGGGAGAGCAAGGAGAGAAGCGACCTTGCTGATTCCTCGCCTTCCTCACCTTCCCAGCTCCACTTTCTATGTTCAGAGGAACTTTTGGCGGTGAAGAGAAGCAGAACGATAGAGCAACCGCCTGTTACATCCCATTACACAAAATATGAAAACACTCTTTTATCTTCCAACCTTGCAAGAACCATAAAGTTTAGTTGTGTGTAAACATTACCTGAAGATCAAGTGGGTGAACATTAAAGATGTCTTTCAGAGAGTGCGACTTGTATGCTGCGATATAAGCCCTGTATGCTTCCTTGGCTATCTTGTTCAGATTATAGTTTTCGGCAACATATTTCTCCTGCAGGACAAAGAGCAAGAATTATTACAACGCATCCAATTAACAACAGGAAGTTATTCACCCACAAAAAAGACACTGAATCAGAACTATTACCAGAGCAGATCGAACATCCAAAAGCTTTTTCTCATTGAACACAAGCTCTTTCACAGGTACTTTTGCAGCCTGTGGGGTTAAAAGTACCAATCAGTAAAAACAAGTAGGTTAAGCTTTTGATTGATCTTTGTTTCATATTCAATGCGACAAAAAAGCCATTCAAACCTTAAGGTAACGGATAAACTGAAGCTCTTTAGGGATCAAGAAAAGCAATGCCTTTCCTTTTGCTCCTTCTCCACGGGCTGTTCGACCAACCCTATGAATATATTCCTGCAAAACAGCATCACCCCATCTTAGATGCCAGACAAAAGGAGCCATAGAAAAAACCAGACCAAAACAATTTCTCAATACCGTTGGCTTGTCTGGAGGATCATACTGTACAATCCAATCCTACAGATAAACAAGATTCAACACAATATGATTTCATCAGTAAAACACTATTTGAGTTGTATAAGGGCGTTAATAATAATCAATATGCGAGAAGATACGTACCACGGAAGGAATATCGAGACCACGAGCAGCAACATCAGTACACAACAAGATACCTTTCTCTGCTTTCATAAAGTCGAAAAAGGTTTTGGTTCTTCGGTTCTGATCCAGTCCTCCATGGATGTCACAGCTATCCACGTTGATTAGTTTCATGATCTCGGCATGGAATTGCACCGACTTGCAAGTCGAGAAGAAGACCATTATTTTCTTGTTTAGGTTCTTTTTCAGAAAAGAGATTAGAAGGAGAAGTCTTTTCTCGATCGGAACAACACAATACCCTTGCTCCAATCCTTCATTTGTCACCTAACAGTTTTTTGGAAACTTATTAGGTTAAAAAATCTCCATGCCTTGCTCCCTTTAGATTTCATTTACCAGAGTGTTTCTTTTGATTCATACCTTGCGTCTACCATCATCGACATCAACAAGAACAGGAGATGTCAGTGATACCCGGGCAAGATCTTGAACCTGCAATGATTCACCAGGAGTAAGTATAGAGTAGCTAATAGTGACAATCCCGCAGCTTAACAGAAAAATACCTTGGAGGTTTGGGTGGCAGAGAATAGTGCGGTTTGCCTAGTCTGCATAAACATGATAAGAGCTTTAATCAGTACAAACCATGGCATGTTGCTTTGAAGTACAACTTTACACACAAGAAAAGGAATCTCTCATATACTGAAATGTTTGAATTTGTAAAGTTTTCTCATTCTTCATTTAAATAAACCTTAATTAAGATACGAAGAGATAGTTTACCTTTGGTAGAATCTTTAGAATCTTATTCACGTCTTCCTCAAAATTTTCTTCCAGTATCCTATCAGCTTCATCAATAACAAGGCACTGCAAATTTAAAGGAAAAAGATAAATATTCATTAGGATCATATATAACTATTAGTACGACTGCAACCCAAAGCTAAGAATCTAATTATAAACCAAACATTCTGTAGTGTTCCTTCTCTTATTCTATCACACAGACGGCAGATTGAACACAGCATAAGCTGCTATCTGCATTTAATCTATGGCTCCTTGTATTGTTATATTTCTCCAAAAGAAGACAAGAAGGACAGTACCTTGAGGTGTTTATAAATGAAACCTTTTGTATGTTGAAGATGATCAAGAAGACGGCCAGGAGTTGCTATCAGCAAATTTGAACCATTCGCAATACGTTGTGCTTCTGTCCTTCTGTTATTGCCACCAATAACCATGCTGACCGTCAGTGAATGATGCTTGAGTAGCTCCTCCGCCACATTTTTTGTCTGAAAATATCAAAAAAATAGAACAGTGAGGGATGGGAGGCCAGAGTAACGTACATTTACAAACCAATGCAATTACAATAAGTCAACTACATGAAGATGAGAACCTCACAGATTTGTTCTACTTATCTACTCACAACGACAGTATAGTAGATAATAAAGAAGGGAGTTTACCTGGATAGCAAGTTCTCTTGTGGGGCAGATAACGATGACACCAGTCCCGTTGCGAGGAGAGAAACGCTCTTTAAAGAGCAACTCTACAGCCGGTATGAGGAAAGCAAGGGTTTTACCAGAACCAGTCCTGGCAGCACCAAGAACATCTTTTCCCTCCAAAAGGGGAGGAATAGACCCAGCTTGAATCTAAATAAGAGCAAATGATTTAAGACATTTGTTTTGCAAATCTGGTCTAAACTAAACACCAGAAAAAAAGGTTCAAGATTTTTGCGTACTTGGGTCATGTGCTCAAAGCCCATCGTCTTGATAGCTTTGGAAGTCTGCTCTGATAACTCTAATGATTCAAAAGTCTCATTAGCCATTATCCCTTTCCCAACAACCACCATCTTCTTCTCTTCATCTTCTTCCTTTGCTTCCACCACCTCTTCCACGGGTTTGTCTCCTCCCTGAGACTTCACTTTCTTAACCTTCTTTTTTTTCTTGTTATGGATTTCATCTGCTTTCTCCTCCTCCACTACGTTGTGGGTTTCTTCTTCCTCAGCCCTTTGCTTCTGCTCGTTCTTCTTCTTCCCACGGTTTCGCTTTCTTATCCTCTTCTTCACCTCGTCACTCGAATTCTTCTCCACCTCAACCATGTCTGAGCTCTCTGCAACAAAATTACACAACATATAAATGAAAAAAAACAACACATTTGAAAGTAACTCCAAAATATTTGAAAGAGGGCCAGTTCTAAAACAGACAACAAAAACCAAGGCTTTCTACAAGTAAAACAGGTTCTGTAATCCCTAAAACCGTGAACTTTAGATTCTACAAAAAAAAAAAAAAAATCGAAACTTTAAGATTGTATTACCAAAAACTAAGGTGGGTGAAGAAGATTGTGAGAGCTCGTGCGTAACAATACAATAATACAGGGAACAACTACTTCTAGTCAAATACAGAGCTTTTGTAAAGTAACTTACATGTAAGAAACGAAACCCACTCGAAGGAAGGATGCGGTAGCGAAGAGAATTGAGAGAGAGATATGAAGGCGGCGCAGAGACTTGAGAAAGGGTTTAAGGTTTAAACGAGTGTGGTCTTATAGCAAGTTTCTAATTAGGAATTTTATGTTTGGGTTTGTAATTAGAACAATAATTATTTATGTTTACAGTATTGTAATTAGTATATAATATAGGGACCAAACAGAAATATAATATATTAGGAGGGCCTTAGATATGAAAAGTAGTTTCATTTTCTCGCGGCTGTGGATAATCAGACTCCTTCTTCTCCTTCTCCCTTGCTTCCGATCAAAATTTCACGGTGTCTACCGTCGCCGTCGCTAACGGTGTCATTCGTTAACGTTAACGGTAGATTGCTCTTTCAGAATTTGAATTTCTCATATTCCTTAGAAGCGTATCTGTGAATATAAAGACGGTCAAACCCTAAACAACCTGTGAAGAATCTGATGCCCTTGTTCCAAGCAATCTCGGATTGATTGATAAATTTGAGAAAACCCAATAAGAGATGTATCAGATCTTTGTGGAAAGACGGTAGCTTTTTAAGGGAGAAGCAGCTGATAGGTTTCTGAATCTGCGAATCAAACAAGGTTGAGCCTCTCCCCATGATTAGAGGTTTCGAATATTCTCTTACGTTTGAGTTTCTATAGAGAAGAGATTTCGAATATTCTCTTGCGTGCGTTTGGGGTTTCCATAAAGAAGAGATTTTGAGTTTGTGGATTCTCAGAGCCTTTTGGTAAATCTTGTGGGGATCTCTGAGGAAGCCATGGAAGAGTCTTCCCAGGTTAGTGCATTCCCTTCAAGATCTCAACTTCTGATTTACTACCGGTTTAGGAGATCAAGGTGCTCTCATTGTGTGGATTTTGGAATTAGATTATGAATGTCAGGAGGGTCTTGTAAACTAGTTTCAGAGTATATAATTGGAAAATACAGGACAAAAGAGTGCAGAGTTCATCAGATATATATGGCATTATATATATATATATATGTGATGCAAATCCTTTATATCTGACCTTAAAGGACTTGCTTCACGAATGAGAAGGTTTTAGCTTTGGTAATCATCAGTATTCAATAGAGAGGAACATAATAAAGTCTTTGTGGTATTGTGTGTGTGTGTGTTGGGTGACCCCATTGTATTGTGGGGGCTCTTCTCTTGCATAGGTTTTGATAGAGCCAACTGAGATGTATAACTGTTACCTTTTTTTTTTGTTTCTTTCTCCAGGGGAGTTTTGTTACGACCATAAACGAAGAGTATGAAACTATTTGCTGGGGCTGTGGACTAAACCTTGTGCTTCCATCCTACGCACCTGTTTTCAAGTGTGGCTGGTGTGGTGCAATCACCAATCAGAATCCCGTCAGAGTTGAAACCCGAAACTTTGGGTTGAGACGGTTCCGTGACCGCTGTTTTGTTGTTATTCTTGCTGTCTTTATGCTCTTTGTCATATGTAAGTTCCTCTGAACTAGTCCAAAAGAATAACCTAAATTTTAGAAATGATAATACTCATTCTGGAATGAAACTTCAGGTGGTGGGATTTGGGCAGCGTTTCCGGTCGTGTTTTCGATCAGCTTGGCTTGTGGGATATTCCATTCTGTTGTAGTAGTGTCCCTGGCTATATCAACGTTATCAACATTCATACTTGTTGCTTTTAAGTGCGCCGGGAAACCAATAGATATTCTTTATGGAACCCACCCTGGAGTAGGGAGCGGCGCACTTAACAACTATACCTTTTGTCACCACTGCTCCAAACCAAAGTCACCTAGAACTCATCATTGTCGCACCTGTGGCATGTGTGTCCTCGACATGGATCATCATTGCCCCTTTGTAAGTCTCATACCTTCACATATAAGTTTTTTTTTTTTTTTTTTTTTTCACATATAAGTTCATTGTCCCTTTTCATATAATCGTCCTCAATACCTTAACCTGTGTCTTGAGGCTAATGAATCTCCATGTGTTGTCTTTTGCAGATTGGTAACTGTGTTGGTGCGGGTAATCACAAAAACTTCATCGCCTTCCTTATCTCAGCGGTGATAAGCACAATCTACGCTTCGGTTATGTGTGTATATACCTTGATCCATATCTTGCCACCCCTGGAAAACCAAGCAGCGTATGCATCCGACATGGCACATGCTAATAGCGTATCTGTTCTGAGAGTGGTGAAGAATATCATACTTGCTTACATAGCGAACGCTATCTTCGTCTCTGTCCGAGGCCTTGTTCTAGTGTACCTCTTTGTGGCGAGTTTTTCAGTGGCGATTGGGCTAAGTGTTTTGCTATGGCAACAGCTTAGCTATATCTATGAAGGCAAGACTTACTTAAGCCATTTGAGTTCTCAAGGAAGTGAGGAAGATGGTGAAAAGAGCTGTGGGAATCTGTTGAAGTTTTTTGGATGTCCACTTTTAATTGAAAGGTACTTGCCAACTGTACGGAACTTGAGGAAGAGGCATAAGACATGAGAAGAGAATGGTGAGCTGTGGATGTTTGTTCTGTTTCTTCCTGCAATAGTTGGAGCTTGTTTTTGGAGCTAACAGGTAATGGATATGAGCAAAGTTTGTATCTCGTTTGTGAAACCACATGTTCATAAGATAATGGTAAATTTTCTATTTGTTTCAAGATTGTAAAATTTTGTTTGCCTGACATGCCTTGAGTTCAACAATGACATGGGAGTGTCCAGTTCAAGTTATGTCTTCTATGCCTTGACTTTAAGACAAACAAAACAACGGTTAGGACCATCGCCTGTTTGCGGTTTGATTAAATGTATGAAGGAACCTAATAGTTGTAATGAGCCAGCCACTTTCTCGACAACTTTCTTCACTATGTTTTTGAACCATATTTGTTCGTCTTTACCTTCTTTCCAAGCTGGTTTCAGAAGCCACCTTAACAATCTCAACAAGCGCAAACTTAAACGCCCTCATTCCTTATCTTTCTTGTTATCTTACCCTCTTCTTCTTTATTAGCCTCAGAAGTATTGGGATTTAGAGCTTGCTCATGAGTCCCATCGACATTTGCTTACTTTGAGTAGCCTGGTTTGCTTGAACAACCATGCAAGATTCTGAATGCAACAGTGCAAGCTGTGGAGTGGGCTGTCCACCTCCAAGAAACTGCGCTATAAGTTGCTGAGATGTTGCTAATCTAATCAATTTGTTCCATGGTCACGGTGTTTTGGACCGGAACAGGTTTCTTTACCATTGAATGATGATTGTCTTGATTACTTTTTCACTCTCAGCAGCAGCAGTTAGCTATTACTTGTTGATTTCATCCAGTGGTTAGTGAGTTTTGGCACGTCCATTACATTATGATTCTGATTGAATGCTTGAATAGGCGTGATGCCTCGTCTCCCTTGGCTTTCTAGTTTTGTCTTCCCGACCATTATGGCTGCTGCTTTGATCACAGCCGAATTTGTTGAACTCAACTTTACTGTAATAATGTTCACTGTGTACAGCAAAGTAACACTTTATTGTACTTGGCTCGAAGCCAGTTGAATCTCTTGCACTTTTTTCCATTTTTTTTTTAGTTTTTTATGCAAGTGATGATGATTAGTGAGTTTATGCCAAAAGGCTTCCATAAAGGGTTTTATTAAGCAAACATTAATGATTACAAAAATAAAAATCTTAGATTAGAATAGGAAAGAGACCGTCATGGAGATATTAATAGACACAAAACAAACTCACTCACATTATATAGTTAGTCACATGGCATATATCGAATCTTCTGACATTATTGTGAAAAGACAGAGATTGATTAATGTTCTAAACTGATAGTTGCATCATCATGCAAAGTATATATATAAGAATATGTTTCTATAATCTTTAAGAGATTGACAGAGATCAAATCTGATAGAGAGGCTTGACATCCTGTGTTGACCGATCCATGTACTGATAAACCGATGGTGTTTGAAAAAGCTGATGCGGATAACCATTGGTGTTGCTGTTGTAGCCGTACATGTCCATGTTCTGCTGCAACCCATTAGTCCCAGTTTCTTGAACCCCATAGGGATTGTTCACATTGAAACAATTCTGATAAAGCTGGTTTGGGAGAACATTAACACAGTTGGAGTTGAAGCTGTTGTAGGGAAACATACTCGTGTTAAAAACCTCATTCATTCCAGTTTCTTGTGACCCAAGTAACCTAGAGTACATCTCCTCCATACACGGATCCTGGTATATCGTCAGTGGATCCGGAGCCAGAGAATACGCTTGGTTAGAAGCTGATGTCGAGGCTTGGCTTTGCGATAAAGTACTGATCCTAGGGTTAAACAGATCCATGGAAGCTTGGTTCGGACGTTGTTGAATCATCATCTGTTCTTGACGAGCCATGTTGGTGTAATGCATATTCCTCTTCTGTGTTTGAGCTTCAACAACAGCTCCAAGCCTACGTTGCATCATGGTCTGACTACGTTCCAAGGACATAATCAGCTCCTCGAGCTTTTCTGCAGAGTAATTATCAAACCTCGGATCCCAATCTGGATACTTGTAATGAGATCCAAGTTTCGCTCTCTTCTTCGTCTTCGTCTTTTTCTTCTTGGACTCATCATCCTTCTTGATACTTTCAAGAACCTTGCGAAGATCATATTGTTTTTTGCTTCGCTGCGTCTCGCTTAATTCACTGTACCTTCGAGCCATGTCTTTGACCTTCTCTCTGTCTGCAGGCCATGTTTTGAGCTCTCCGTATGATCCATAGTATATGACGCAGACTTCGACTCCGCAGAGAATTGAAAGCTCGCTAGCTTTCTTGAAGACATTCTCTTGTCTACTAGTTAAGCGTTTAGCTTCCGAAGAAGAAGGTTTCTTGAAGCGAGAAGATGAAGACGAAGCCATCGTTATGTTTTTTTTTTTTAATTTTCAACTGAATGAAGAGGTGTGATTATTGTTCATTGGGTTTCCATATACATATATATATATAGAAAATATTAACAGAAATATCGTAATGATTAGCTAGATCGGTTTCCTTTTTTCATATGATTTTCCTTTTAAACTAGTGTTTTATGTTTCTAATAAGGAAATATTTATATTTTGGCTAAATAAAATGGCAAATGTGTTTACATAGATGAGGTATGTATAATGTATACTTGTTATACAAGCAAACAACGGCCGACTAAGTTGGCAATTTTTGAGAATGATGTACACATTGTTCAGTTTATACTATCCAGTTACAAGTCTATAATCAATATTTTCTGTATAAATTTTGAAATTCACTAATTTTATTTTTGAATCTAAATTTAAATTTTAGAACGATTCTCTTTAAATAAATAATAACATAAAATGGAATGTAAATACATGATACATCCGACATGTCTTTCATCATGTTGTAAAACTGCAAAAGGAAGAAATAAGAACATTTCATTCCAAATTAAAAAAAACTATTGAAAAATTGGTTATACATCTGATAATTTTATAAATTTTACACAAATCACTAAATTATAAATTTTGATAGAAACTGGTTAACTTTCAAAGCAGTCAAATAATATATTTCTGAAACATATTATTTATATCACAACCAAAGAAATAGATGAATTTTATGGCAGGAAAAAAGAACAAATAAAAGAATGTCCAATAGAGAAGGACAAGTTTAATGAGATAATTACATTCGAACCAGACCCTTATCTTCTCAAACTCAAGCCCCTCCTCCTTGCCGGCGACGCTTCTCTACTAAAATCATAAGCAACAATCTCAACTCTCTTCATCTTTTGTCTCTCCGGCGAATGGCGTTTCCGTTGCCCCTCACTTCTCACTTACCAATCTCAACTTCTTCTATTTCCCGAACCTCTTTCTTGCCTCTCACGCCTCGCCAGCCTAGTTTCTTCTCCGATCAGAATGTCAGCAGGCGTGTACTTATCAGCTGCTCTTCTTCTTCTTCTTCGTACTCCAATAATGGCTCAACTCCAGAGCCCAGGAATGGGAGGTCAGTTGTTAACCTTTTACGCCCACCAGGTGTTTGTGATAATTCCTAAATGAAAGAGTTTAGGATCTGATTAAAAAACATATTGCAAAAAACACTTTTGGCTGCTCTTTGTTAAATTCTTGTGTAATAATATTTCAGTGGGTTAAACGGGCAGTCATCGTTTCCTGGAATGCCTTCCTTGGATGGAACATCCAACCCACCGCTTAAGTGGAGAAGGGTTTTGCTTAAAGTCAGTGGAGAAGCTCTTGCTGGAGACGAGCAACAGAACATTGACCCTAAGGTTTCTTTTTTGTGAATGCATACATAATAAACTTCCTTGTTTCTCTGTTTCCTTTTTCCACAAGACTCATCCAAGTTCCACACTAATCTTAACTAGGTCACTATGTCGATTGCGAGGGAAGTTGCAGCAGTGACTCGGCTTGGCATTGAGGTTATTCTCTAAACATTTCTCTTCTTATTGTGTGATTGAGTATCATGGATTCATCGGCTTGTAGTTGTTAGGTATTAAGCCTTGAGCTCTTTTCTAGACATATTGATTGACAAAAGGACAAAATGATAAAATGCTTACTAATTAGTTAACTTCAAACTTACAAGAAGCATGAACTTGAGTCGCAAGGCAGAGATCTATGCTTTAAACATAAGTGAACAAATGGGTCTGGGTCATAGAGGTTGCAAAGTACTTTATGCTCTGTCTTGGTCTTCTTACGCTTTTACAACAGGTAGCGATTGTAGTTGGAGGAGGAAACATATTTCGTGGATCCACATGGGCTGGCTGCAGTGGCCTTGATCGCTCCTCTGCTGATTACATCGGGTAACACGTCCATTCTTGACTTCTCTTGTGCCACACGAGTCTTCTCTATCACAGTGTTCTTGTTCGTCTCACTCACTCTCTGTCTTTTTTTTTTTGTTTCATTGGTTCATCTGTAATTTGACAGGATGATGGCAACTGTGATGAACGCAATATTCCTTCAAGCGACAATGGAGAGCATCGGAATCCCAACACGTGTCCAAACCGCTTTCAGAATGTCGGAAGTCGCAGAGCCTTACATTAGAAGACGAGCAATTAGACATCTAGAGAAAGGCAGGGTTGTGATATTCGCAGCAGGAACAGGCAACCCGTTCTTCACAACTGATACTGCAGCAGCTCTTCGGTGTGCTGAAAGTAAGTTAAAAAAAAAAAGGTAGCTTCTGTGTTAAAAGTTTCCTTCAGTGATTCATTAAACGCTTTTTTTCCCACAGTTAACGCAGAAGTAGTGCTGAAAGCAACGAATGTCGATGGAGTCTTTGACGATGATCCTAAAAGAAACCCAAACGCTCGCCTCCACGAATCACTAACGTACCAAGAAGTAACCTCAAAGGATCTCTCTGTGATGGATATGACTGCTATCACTTTATGCCAAGAAAACAACATCCCAGGTTTTCTTTATATATAAACACACTCTCGAAACTTACATATGAATATATGATCATCTAAATTCCAACAAGAATGTGTGTTTTTTTTGTGTCACAGTTGTGGTTTTCAATCTATCTGAGCCTGGAAACATTGCGAAAGCAATTAAAGGAGAGAGAGTTGGTACACTGATTGGTGGAACCTGGAACTCTATTGTTGCAAACACATGAAGAAACTTCTTCCTTAATATAGTAACTTAGGTCAGGAGAATCTTACAACTCCTATATATAGCTTGCAGAAACCTCTTTACTTCCTAGGAACGTTATCTGTCTGAAAAGTTTTGAAAGTTAAATGAGATGTTATATAATATATAGTTTAGATTACAAATACACAAAACTCATTTTAAAACCCTTTGGGCTATTTTTGGATAATGTCAAAATTAATAAAGTTACATAAATGTAAAAAAAAAAAAACTAATAATCTATTATTCCCAAATGTGACTGAAGAAATCAGCAAAAGTTGGTGAAGCAGACAAACTAGCATAACCAGGGCTCATTATTCCCGCCGGCGAAAATAATCCGGGTGGTATCGCCGGGGAGAACAACCCACCTAGATGAAACATCGGGGAGAACATTCCGGCGGAAGCTGTCGGTAACATAGCCGGAGACGGCGAGAGTATACCCGGCGGGTAACCACTGAACTCAGCTGCTTCTTCCATAGCCGTCGAGATTCCTACCGGTTCCTTTCCTCCTCTCGGGCTAGCATTCTCCGTCGCGGCGAGTCTCGCCGCAGGTGATACATCTCCGTCGTTTCTTGAATCGAGGAAGACCTCAGAGGAGATCCCGGTGAGACGCTGGACGACGTTCATGAAGTCGGAGGCTGTGGTGTGCACGACCTTTGGTGAAACGGCGTAGATAACCACCGGCTCTCGAGCAGCGTAAGGTGGAGGTTGGTCACGATGCTGAGGAGGTGGAGCAGGGTGTTTAGGAGGTTTCTTGATCTTGTGAGAGTCTTTGTGGACGCTTAGAGGTGAAGGACGAGGACCATAGATCGGAAGCTGACGTTTTGGAGTCTGTTGATCAGAAGGATTACCGCCGGCGAAATATGCCGACGGATCCATTAGAATCTTGGTGGATTTTCTCTTTCACTATTTTTTGTTGTAAAAGAGTTTCGATCGAACTTGGTTCTTCTTCTATGTTTGGTCTGAGAATTGAATGGGATGTTTGACGACGAGTATATTGACCAAAACATCAACACACAATGTTTTTTGTTTTTTTTTGGTTTCTCAGACCGTTTAGTTTGACTTTCCAAATGTTGACTTTTTGTATCCATCGTCTAGACGTACATAAGAAAGCACATGTTCAATTTAGGAAATTTAAAATTTGTCGAATATATATTATAGCTAAGATTGATGTCAAAAAAATACTATAGCTAAGACTGTGTGTTTGTCACTAGATAGAAAATGCAAAACAAACATAAGTTTAATCATTAATTTATTTTCAGGAATGCAAAAACGAAAGAAAATAATTTGTTTATTGAGTTGTATTGTCCACTCGACACCATGCTTATCTCATCTGGATAAAAAAAGTCTGTGGGGATATAAACACATACTTTTAACCTGTGTCGGAAATTTCTTACCATGTTTGGTTGGGTTCTTTTGTAAGCACGTAATTGTTGTGATTGGTCTTTTATGGCGATTTTTTTGGTTTGTTTCTTCTCCAACGAAAATTCGGTTATTGTTGATCCAAAAATATGTAGTTCCGGTTATTCGATTCAACTTGAAAGTCATTTAGAAATGCGCTTCCAACTTTTCTAAAGCCCAAATACTGCATCCAGTTTAGCCCAACCAATTTGTTAATTGTCACGTAAGTTAATCGCAGGATCTTAAGTTACTGCTTTTCGGTCCGAAGTGCATATCTCGTTAGGAAATCCAGGATTGGGTTAATCGTGTCGTGTTGCATTCAAAAGTTAGTTGGGCTTTGGTCCTCCTGCTAACAAAAATAAAATAAAAAACTTGCAAATCGAATGTTGAAGCAAGTACCATTTCAAGCATACGATTATCCTTTAACCATTTTACTGTTAGATAATAGTGTTTCTCATACAGTCATACACGTTTAAGAAATTAAAAATTCTGTACTTTAGCAAAATTGATCACACTAGCAAAAAAAAAAAGTTCTCATGATATATACAATATCTACGTTCAAAATAGCTGATGACAATTATAAAAATCAAAACGGCGTAATATGAGTGGTGTTCGTCTCGTAAGCAGACAAAGCAGAAGCAGATGTATTCACCTTCAGAACCTTTATCAAATCTTTCGCCATCTGTCTCACCATCGGCGAGCAGTTGCTCTGAATCACCACCAACAGCTTCGTCACGCCGTTACATCTCTCCACCGTCTCCTCCGCCCTCTTATCTTCTCTGAACACGTAGCACAAACACCACAAAATCGTCACGGCGTGCTCCGTCGCCTTCTCCGAGACTTTCAACAGCTTCCTCACAACTCCTTCCACGCACCTCCCTCCGGCGTCTCCGCCGCATATCTCCGATCTACCTTCCCGCTTTGACGACAGTGTCTCCAACAGTTTCAACGACTTCTCCGTCACGGCGACGCTCGTTGTCTCCGTCAAGAGAATGTCTTTGATCATCGTGATCGTTTTCTCCGCGATGAGTTTCGATCTCACTCGTTTCGAGGTGGAGATTGTGATTAAGAATGATAAACACGCTTCCATCAAAGAAGCATCCGTCTCGGAGCTGATCGATTTGATCAGCTCCGTTAGGATCCCGTCACGTTCTGAGATGATCTCTTTCGACTTGGTGTCGAAAGAGATCATCTCCAAAACCCTAACGGACTCGATCTTAGTTTTCAGATTCCCGCGCTGAATCGCGAGGAGAAGCGCCGTCAAGCAACGGCCGCCACCGTCCGTTAACATCAGATTCGATAACCGTTCGCGATCTCTCTCGTTGTTATCTCCCTTGAACATAGTATCCAAAATCATAATCGCCAGGAGACCTAGCTTGATCTTCGTCGTCGCGCGCGTTCCGCCGTCCACGGCGGCGACGATGTCGACCAGCATTGGCGCGAAATCATCTCTCTTCCAGAGAAACTCTCTGTTCGTGTCGGAGTCTTTCGCGAATCGGACGATTCTGGAGAGATTCTCCAGACGAATCTCGTCGTCGTCCTTCTCGAGACTCAGTCTCCTCAACGACTCGTTCACTTCTTCCACCGTTAAAATCCCTCGAGGCGGAGAGCCACCGGCGTGACGGCCGAGGGAATCTGACCAGGATTTGATTAGCCGTTGAAGAGTGAGGTTAGGAACGAAGTCTTTAGTTCGGAGAATCTGCATAGTGGCGGGACAAGTGTTGTTGCCACCGTCGAGCCACCTCTGGATACTTGCGCGGTCGTAGGTTACGCCGGTGCAGAGACTAACGGGAGACTTCATCACGTCGAGAGATATGGGACACCTGAAGAAGCTAGGAACCGTAAGGTACGTCTCTGTTTCATCTCTCCCCATTGGTTCAAGGGAAAATATGGTGAGAAAATGCGGGAAAAAAAAAGGTGGGGAAGATGATGATTGTATTGGTAAGTGAAAGGTGTGGAAGAAAGTGAGTAGAGGTGGCTTTAAAGACAGAGTCAAATGCACGCTCGCGTCACCGTTTTGAACCAAAACATATTCCAAGACATGACAGTTTCATATATATCTCGATATATACTATAATAGTATTGTGTATTTAATACGAAATAATTGAGATGTTCAGGTAATTTCTTTGGTCTTGGGTCAAGGTTTTTTCTGTGAGTGTCCGTCCTGCTCGGTCAAATGTTGCAACCGGTAGATCAGGGTTTGATGGGAGCTCTGCCAACGGTGCGACTCTTACTCACGTGTGAGTTAGGAGTCCAGAAGTGTGTGGATAATAGTGGGACCCATATTCTACATGAAGGCCTGGTCTGGTCTGAACTCGTCAAGAGAACGATGCACATGGACTTGGTCCATATCTGTAGTCTTTTTATTGTACTATCAGACACCGAACAATCATTATGAAGCAATGTGTTTTTTAATGAAGCAATGTGTTAACGCAGAACAGTCAGGCAAATATTACAATGTGGTATATATAATATATGGAAGCTGAGATTGGTCATGGCGACTAATATACTTTTGAAATTTTAATTTGCGTTAATGATATCAAAGTTGCTGAAAAAAATATATATCAAATTATAAATTGTGTTGTGGCTTCCACTACGGATAAAAGAAAAAGAAATATTTTTCTAGGGAAAATGTTTGATGCCGGGAGAAAAGCAAATGCGTTTTGTTTTTGTGGGTTGTCATCTTTGTCAATATAACGTTTTAGAAAAGTATTCGAAGATAGATCCATAACATTTTCGTTGTCTAATAGTATATGGTTAGACTGTCTAGTTGTCAAATGAAGCTGTGTAATTGACTAACAAACTTGAGGACTGAATATATAACTACAGACAGTATTACTCTTTCTATATTTGTAATTAAGATCGATTTATTTTATGAAGGGTTTTATACATACTAAGAAACAATCAATAATTGTCAAGTAAGTTTATATGATAAAACTAGATTTTGACCCGCTCTGTATATTTTTGTTTTATATTTTTTAAATAATTTAATTTTTATATTTTGTGTGTTTTAATTATATTTATGTTTTTATTTGTATAATATTTTTCTTAAATAATTAGTAAGAGATTTTAATAATTATATTAAAATAATTGGATCACACCTATATCATTAGGTCATATTCCTATTTTAATAATATTGATATAGTTCTAGTACATTTTTCTTTAATAGCTAGTTTATTATATATCTCTTAATCTCGGTCTATTAGTTTATTTTAGCATGGATAACTAATTGATGATCTACATAGTTTCTTACTTTGAATTTTTAAAATATTCGGTTTAACAAATATTAAATAAAATTTTGAACAATGAAAAATACTTATAAAACATAAAGTCGTTGGCTTTAGAGTATCTTTAATGTATATCTTTATATTTTCCCTTAAATTAGAAATCTATGTTATACAAATGGATTTGTATGAATATATAATAAAATTTATATAATTTAAAAGAAAATATAAAATAATGTTAATTTTCGTCTTTATATTTAGAGGTGAAATAATATATCTTCATATATTTTCTATAAATATAAGAACTCTGTTATATAGGTATAAATTGTAACAAATCCATCACTATAATAAATATCTTTAACTTAAAAAAAACAAAATAGAGGTGAGATGGAAATAGTCTTATAGAAAATCAAACTTGGGTGCTGATTACAAATTATTTAGTTTTAGTAATTTGGGTGGATAAGTTCGGCTATTACTCATGATCTTCTCCGTTTATTTATGCTAATTAAGCTTAATCAGAACTTTTACTAGAACTTTTTTTTTCCGTAAAAGCTTTTACTAGAACTTGACAGATACATTTTGAAAATATAGCACGTCCGTGTTTTTATAGTGTAATGAATGGTAGTTAGTAGTATCATTTAATTTGGAATAATTTTTCTCGGTTTAATAATTTTCTAGAATCCTTGTAGTGTTATCTCAGACGAATGAATTGAGTGTATTTTAACTCGTGAGCATATAATTAAACTTGATAATTTACGTATTGGTAAGACTGTACGAGGGAAAGTTAAAACATAATGATGCGAATGTGCATCATTGTCTACAGTCAGCAATTATGGCAGATCGGTAAAAATCTGCGCCAATTTCTATGATCTCACCTTTAATAAATTAACTCAGTCATCATCTCCTTCATTTCATGATTTTCATCCATTATTGTTCTTGATAGGTGATGATTTCGTTTGCCCTTGGCCTATCTCCGATGTATGCTATTTCTATTTTTCAAATAAAAAAAGTATAATAGAAATGGACTTTAATCTAATGTATTCTTTTAAAATATCAATATCTATATAGAATAGGGTTGGAAATAATCTTATATGCAAAGAACCTTTTTTCCTTTGCAAATAAATATATTGTAGGGAAATGAGAAGTAAGTAGACAATAAATTATTTCGGGAAATATGGTACAAATATAAACCAGATTTTCTGTTTCTCTTTGAAACCAAAAAGATGCAGACTTCGTACAAGATTTACAGGTACATTTGGTTATGACAACCTGGTCACAGTGGATCCGAATGGAAGAAGTGGAGGATTAGCTCTGTTTTATAATCATGAATTTCAAGTTCAGGTTGGATATACGAGTAACAGAATGATAGATGTAGAAGCAGTCACCCTGGGTAAAAAGATTTTTTTAACTTTTGTATACGGTGACCCGGTACAAAAATTGCGAGAACAAGTGTGGGAACGTTTAACACGATATGGACTGGCAAGATCGGAATCATGGTTCATAATTGGGGATTTGAATAAGATTACCGGTAATCACGAAAAGGAGGGAGGAGCTTTAAAGAGCGCTAATTCATTTCTCCCTTTCAACGATATGATAAGGAATAACGATTTATTAGAATTCCCGGCAAGGGGAAATAAAATGTCGTGGCAAGGTAGAGAGGAAAAGGCAAAGGAGCTTTTATGATCAGATGCCGACTGGATCGTGCTTTAGCTAATGAGGAATGGCATACTCTTTTTCCGGTTTCCTATACGGAGTATTTGGGGATGGTAGGGTCTGATCATCGGCCAATAGTTGTTTTTATTGAGGATAAAGTACGCAGGAGAAAAGGACAATTCCGGTTTGATAAACGATGGATAGGACAAGAAGAGCTGCTAGAATCGATTGCCTCAGGATGGCATGAGAATAATAATGGATCTTCACAAGATATTGTATCCAAAATTAGTAATTGTAAACATGATATTGCGGCATGGAGAAAGGATAATCCACCATATGGGAAAGAAAAAATTGCAGACCTTCAGAAAGTATTGGAAGAGGTACAAACTGATGATTCTAGGACACAAGAAGAAATTATAGAAATTTCAAAGAAACTGCAAGATGCATATAAGGATGAAGAGGAGTATTGGCATCAGAAAAGCCGAAATATGTGGTACTCATCGGGGGATCTAAATACCAATTTTTATCATGCTTTAACAAGGCAAAGACGAATTCGTAATAGAATTGTGGGTCTATATGATGAGACAGGAAATTGGATAACAGAGGTAGATGGGGTGGAAAAGGTGGCGGTGGATTATTTTGGGAATCTTTTTACTTCAACTGGTCCCTCTGAATTTGATAATTTTCTCGAGGAAATAACACCATCCATTTCCCTCCAGATGAATCAACGCCTTTTAAAGGTAGCAACAGAGGAGGAAGTGAGGCAAGCTCTATTTATGATGCACCCGGAAAAAGCACCTGGACCAGATGGAATGACTGCCTTATTTTTTCAGGTATCTTGGCATATTATTAAGGATGACCTGGTGGAATTGGTGAATAGTTTTTTAACTACAGGAGAAATGAATTCAAGGCTAAATCTTACTAATATTTGTATGATCTCGAAAACGGAGAAACCTACAAGGATGACATAGTTAAGACCTATTAGCCTCTGCAATGTGGGGTATAAGATTATATCAAAAGTATTATGTGAGATGCTGAAAGTGTGTCTACCAAAGTTGATATCGGAAACACAGTCGGCATTCTTACCGGAGAGGTTGATCTCAGATAATATTCTAATAACACAAGAGATGTTTCATGGTTTGAGGACAAATAAATCTTGTCAAAATAAGTATATGACGATAAAAACGGACATGAGTAAGGCATATGATAGGGTGGAATGGGATTTTATTCAAGCATTACTCAACAAACTGGGCTTTGATCCACATTGGACGAAGCTAATGATGGAATGTATTTCCTCAGTTCAGTATCGGGTACTGTTAAATGGGAAACCAAAGGGACTTATAACTCCACACAGGGGCCTTAGACAAGGGGACCCGCTATCCCCATATCTATTTATCATGTGTACTAAGGCACTGGTTGCAAACATTAAGAAAGTGGAACAAGGGAAACAATTAACGGGAATGAAAGTAGCGAGAGCTTGTCCATCAATATCTCATCTACTGTTTGCGGACGACAGTCTTTTCTTTTGTAAGGCACAAAAGGATAAATGCGAAACTATACTAAAAATTTTAAAGGACTATGAGGCAGTTTCAGGTCAATTGATAAATTTCCAAAAATCATCAATCCAATTTGGACACAAAATTGAAGAATCCAGGAGACAGGAAATGCGTGATATATTGGTATACAAAATATAGGTGGCATGGGATCTTACCTGGGACTACCGGAAAATATAGGAGGATCCAAAGTCCAAATATTTGGCTTTGTCCAAGATCGGCTAGATACCAGGATCAATGAGTGGACTTTTAAATATTTCACTAAAGAAGAAAAAGAAGTGGTTATTAAGTTGGTGGTTACGGCGCTACCAAATCATGTAATGTCGTGCTATCGACTACCACAGACAACTGTATAAAAGCTGACAAGCACAGTAGCAAAATTTTGGTGGAGTTCCGGGGGAAGTACTAAAGTTTACACTGGAAATCATGGGACAAAATGTGTCTTCCCAAGAAAGAGGGTGGACTGGGTTTCAAAGATATTATGAATTTTAATATGGCAATGCTTGAAAAGCAACTTTGGCGGCTAATAAATAAACCGACAACTCTTTTTTCTAGAGTTTTTAAGGGTCGGTATTTCAGGAACGCTTCACCCCTGGAACCGATCCGCTCTTACTCCCCATCATACGGCTGGCGGAGTATTGTATCAGCTAGATCTCTGGTTAGCAAAGGACTAATTAAAAGGGTGGGAACAGGGCATCCATTTCAGTATGGAATGATCCCTGGCTCCCAACCACTCGCCCGAGACCAGCAAACAAAAATCAACACAATCTGTTTCCGGAATTTACGATGGACTCTCTTATTATCCCAGGTTCTAGGAATTGGAACTCACAGGCAATTCAGGATTTGGTGGACCCGCGGGATGCGAAGATTATTGAAAGAATACCACTTAGCAGAGTTAATATGGACGATAAGGATGGTTGGTATTTCACTAAAAATGGAAGATACACGGTTAAATCAGGTTACGACGTCGAAAGAATCTACCCAGATAAAGGAAAACCGCCGATTATTTTGGCCGTAGAAGTTTTGAAAGCTCAGTGTTGGCAGATGAGGTGCCCACCAAAAATGAAGCATTTTTTATGGCAGATTGTATCAGGGTGTATTGCTGCCAGAAAGAACCTAAAAGCAAGAGGGTTGCAAGGGGATATTGGGTGTAATAGATGTGGGCATGCTGAGGAATCTCTAAACCATGTCTTTTTTGAGTGTTCCCCAGCTCGATAGATATGGGCACTATCAAAGATATCAACAAATCCAGATGTATTTCCTTCGGAAGCGTTGTTTACTAATATAGACCATTTATTCTGGAGAGTTTTACCAAAGATGAATGATCATCAATTTGTTTGGATTTTATGGTATATTTGGAAGGCACGGAACAATAAGGTGTTTAGTAATCTGGATGTGGATCCACAAGATACTTTAAAATTGGCTGAAACAGAATCTACCATGTGGGTCGCGGCACAAGAGTTAAATGTAAGAAGATCATTACCGCCACAAGTAATTCAACATGTCACAATTCCAGGGAGATGGTGCTTTTTAGATGGTTCGTGGAAGGATAAGGATCCTTTTTCGGGACAAGGTTGGTATAGTACTCTAGAAGGCTTTCAGGGGATAATGGGGGCACGAAATGTTCGGGCCAGTTTATCTCCCTTTCACTCGGAGGTGGAGGCTTTGATTTGGGCAATGGAGTGTATGAAAAATCTACGACAGTTTCAGGTTACGTTTGCAACGGATTGTTCTCAGTTGGTGAAGATGGTTTTGGAATCAGAAGAGTGGCTGGCATTTGCAAATTATCTGGAGGATATTAAAAGTCTACAAAGCAGTTTCCAGAGTTCACAAATCATTCATGTTCCATATACGGATAATTTAAGGGCGGATCGTTTAGCACGTAGTGCCAGATAACAATCGTCTTTCATCGTTCACATGGATGCAGAACTCCCAGTTTGGTGTGCAGAGTTTATATGAGTCTGTGTGTTTGATAACAAAAAAAAAAAAAAATATATATATATAATATATATATATATATATAGTGCTACAGAGAACTACAAATGTGAAATGGGTAAAAAACAAGTAATCGCTTCATTCCATAAAGATGGAGTAATATTTTGTTTATACATTAAAACACACATTATATATGCATTATTTCATGATTATATTATTTTTTTACCAGTTAATAGTGTATCCTGTGAATATGACAATATATGTTGTAGGAATAGACACAGATCATATTATCCATAATTTTGAAAGTATTTGAAATCTGATTTGTTTTATCGAGCAATATATGAAATTGCTCAGCCATTTTTGGTAAGATAAATTGCTCAGTCATTTTTGGTAAGATAAATTGCTCAGCCATTATGTTGTATATCGCTAAAATATGAAATTTTAACCATATATTTTTCATAAATAAATTTTAAAAATTGAAAACACATAAAAACAAGAAAATAATGTAAAACAGTAATATTACTAAATATAAATGTGCCTGTCTAATAAAATCTGATAACTAAATAATTATATATTATGAATAAAAAAATTTAATACTTGAAAAATAAAAATGATTAATATATATATACATAAAACTGGAAAATATATCCATTTTAGAATTAGTTATATGTTCATTATTTTTAACCGAATCAAAAAGAATATAACACTAAATAACATAATAGTATAAATAAAAATATAAAAATATTTATAAATTTCGAATTATATTTAATTCTTTTACAATTATTATTTTTATTACTAGATAAATCTTCAAAAAGTTATAGAGTTTTTTAAATTGTAATTATATTAATCCTTATACCACTAGTTTCCTCTGCATATCAAAAATTTTAAAAAATACAATTTACCTTTACGTTTTGATAATTATATATCTAACAAATTTTCTCTTAATTTTATACAATTGTATTTAATATTTTAACAAAAATAAATATATAAAAGAAAATTATTCAAGATTATAATTTTAAGCATACACATATATATTCTTATAAATTTAAAATAAAAATATTTTTTTGTCAGTATTTCTTTTATATTTATTTTTACGTTTAGTTAAATAAAATTTAAATAAAACATTGTAAGCAAATAATAAAATCTAAAAGATTAACAAAATTTTATTTTAAATATAATTTAAATCTAAAAACTTTTATTACTAGATATAGTGTAGGAAAACACATTTTTGCGATTGAATAATTCTTTTTTTTTGTCAGCCAGTATTGAATAATTCTTAAATCTATGTAGATAATTATGTAACAGGTCCTAGTCTTTACCGATATAGGATATTTTCCTTGTATAACTACGGAGTTATTGCGATGCTAATAAAATAACACAGACTAGATTTTGACCCGCGGTTTGAAACCGCGGGATATTTTATGATGAATTTTTATCAACAACATTATTAATAATGATATTAATTTGTAAGATTTTTGTCTATTTTAAATATTTTTGTATTTAAATCAATATTTTTAAACCCGACATAAATCTGCGATTGAACAGGTGATCCGAGATGTAATACAGTTAGAATTTTAAGAAATATCATTATTTTAAAACCCGATAAACCAGCAAAAATGCTAAACCACAAAGGAACCCGTTGAACCGATGAATCATCCAATTTGATTTAAATTTTTAATTTTTAATTTTTAAAGTTAATTTCAAATTTAGCATTAGATATTTAAATACTTATTAACTTAAATCTTATCATATTTTTATGTCATATCTCTATGTTAGATTATGTAATAAATTAAAAGTATTAATATTAATAAATATTTAATATCTAATGATAAATTTGAAATTACGGGTTTCGTTTTAAATCAAATACCTATTTTTTGAACACCGACTTAGATTATATAGTTTTCATGAAATTAGGGATTTCATTTTTATCATTTCTTAATTTTCAGAAGATCTAGTATTATAGCCATGAATATTGCTTTTGTGGATACTCAGAAACTACTTACCATAAAAATCGTTTTGGAAATCTTATCATTAATAATCACGATATATAGTCTTACCATATAAATAGGCTATATGTTAGGCTTTTTGTTATTATTAGTAAATGTATTAGACTTAATTATATGATATAGTTTGATTTAGTTGACTTAATTATATTGTATAGTTATTTTTAAATTTTCTACCTAGAAATAAGTTAGGTCCAACTTTGTGCTTCTGTTTTAATAAGATAGATTACTACTCTGAACATATACAATGCCATATAAAAAGTCATGTTCCTATCCAAAGTCAACATCAGATTCAATTTTTTGTGAGTTGTATGAAGAATTTCTAGAACTTTTGTAGCAAATTTATCAGATTCTAGAACTTTTGTAGCGAATTCTTTGTACGACCAGCTTTTCTTATACAACTCATATTCGGCACTAGGCAGTATTGTAAGACACTGATATTATAAATTTTTAATAGAATTTGTTCTATTAGTAACATGACATATTGATAAGTATTATATCTAATTATATATTTTATTTATTTAAAATACTATAATATAAAATTAAATGGTATATTAATAAGTGTTATATCCAACTATGTATTTTATTTATTTAAAACATTATTATATCAAATTAAATTAATATTAAATATAAATAAGATAATAAAAAATCTCAAATATAAAAATTAAAATTTTTAAAAAACTAAAACAAAAATATAGCCACCATTTGAAATGGTCAGAATCGAGTGATTCTTTAAAGAACTTTTTTAATAGAATAAAGTTTATAAATTGCTAATGATGAATATATTCACACGCTACGTGTAATTACGAAAGATGATGAGGAAAAGATGAGGAACCGTAAAGTTACATAATGTATACTGATAATTCATTCGCGTGCGATTACACATAATTCCATAACAATTTATTTTTGCTTATGTTATGGAATAAAGATCATCCTTTTGTTCCTTAATATACGGGAAATCTTTTGGTTACAGTTATATGTAATCAAGAGAAGTAAAATCTATAATAGAAATGATTCCTCACGTACATACACATTTTCTTTCAGTATATTAGTTTTTGAGAAATTCATACGGTTTTTATGAGAGCTGATGCTTTATAGTGTTAACTGTTAAGTGGATATATAAAGCCAAACGGTTCCAAGTTTCTCTATCTTTGTCAAATTATGAACTTTGTTAATTAAGTAATTGGAGTCTAATCGTTGACAACAAGAAATAGCACTTGTGCAAATGGTTGGCTCATCAGACTCTACAAGTGGCACTAACCAAATAAAACAACATTAGTTATAGTAAAATCAAAAGACAAGAAACAGACTCTGAGAATATAATAAAAAGGACAGAGGAACTTGTTCCCACTTTCTATCTTCTTAACCTTAACTTTGGGGACTAGCTAGGACCCAAAAACCTTTCTCTATTGACCATCCAAATTCCTATTATAAACTATTAATTCTCTGACCATTTGTATGTTTCAAACTTTTAATGCATTATTTCAACAATTTTCTGCAAAACATTGTGTGATATAAGTAACGTATGCATAGGATAGGACACTACGCCGGATGTATATAATTAATTTCTTATACAAGTTCACGTTACATTGAATTTACAAAATCTGAGAGACAAATGACATCATGAAGTCGGTGAGAAGAAGTACGTATACTAGTTTTAGTATGTCGACATACGTTTTTTAAAGTTTGCAACAAAAATAAGCATACCGTTTAAAGCTACTGGCTGAAGGCAAATCATTTACCTTTTCGGTATGGAGAGATTAGAAGTGGTAACTGTGTGGCAAATACATTAGCAGATATTGTGGAAAAATCCTTTTAGTGAACTCTTAAGTAACATATAGGCTATAGCATAAAAATGGTATCATAGTGAAATTTTAAAGAAATAAAAAGGTTTAAACATGTCTAAAAGCTGTTCAAAAAAAACATGTCTAGAAATACTATATTATCGCTTTTTCGTTTTAATACTATCTATTTCCTAATAGTCTGCTTCTCATGCCCCCCGGGCCACCTGACACTGCATGCATATAAAAGAATAAATTCCAAATCTATGATTTTTTCTATTATATAAAAAGGGATACATTTTCCACGCAAAAGAGAAACATTTTTTTCTAAAAAATATATATATTTACGCAAGTGATTATAATTATATGTTAATATATATTTCAGCTCATGATTTAAAAAGTATAATGCAATAAATTATGTTCAGTTCCCTTTACCTTTATTTAGTTCTGTTGGCCATTATAATTGTTTCCAGCCAAAGAGAGACCTATTCAAAAGAGGTTGCTTTCAAAAGCTCATCTCTCTCTGTATCTGCTGACCTCAGTACCACTTGCCATCTTTTACTCCATCGAAAATCCTCAGCCAAAACCCACTTCCCCAAAACTGAAACAAACAAAAACCACACCTATTGATCTCTTCCTCTGATTCAGATTTGAATCCTAAAAATGGTTCCCACATATCCACATTACTGGAGAAAAAGATCATTAGTAAACCCACAAGCTCTTCTTCCTCTGATGATCCTCTGCTTCTTTTTCATTCTCCACTGCGACGCCTCAAGAGCCTCGTCACCATCAAGCGTTTTCTATACAAATCCCAATAACGATCACAACAAAAACACTATGAGGAGAGGCCATTTCTTAGGGTTCTTGCCAAGGCACTTCCCTGTTCCAGCTTCTGGTCCTTCAAGAAAACACAACGACATTGGCCTACAAGCCCTGTTGTCTCCGTGATCACGCTCTGTCTTTCTCTTTCTCCCTAGAGTACTTTATATAATATAATGTAATATGCACTCATACACAAGATAACAGTAGAAGACCATTCATCGATCTCTGATGTTTGCTTTGACATGTACGTAGGGCTTCAGATGTTTGACCTCTTCTAATTATTTCCTCGATCTTTTTGTTATTTTTTGGTTTATGTAAACTCTTTAGAATAGAAGTAAAATATATCGTGAGTAGGTCTGGATGTAATTAAAGTTTACGTGATGAGCTATTAATTATATGCAACATTCTCGTTACTTCAATGCGTAATTAACTTCTTTAGTATTTTTCAGCTAATTAATCATTTATTTATTTCTGATACAAAGCTGTTGATAATTTTTTTTTAAACTGTTTTACGCTGTTGATAATTGCATTTCGTAAAGTTTAATTGGTAAGAAATTGGGAAAATCATGGTATTTTAAAAAGAAAGGCCAACAGCTTCATTACCGTCCAGAGAACACCGTGGGTCATCTTTTACTCGTTCAACCAATGAGCTATGAAAAGAAGAAAAATATGTATCTTAATTCTTATATTATTGGATGAAAAATATACTATATTATAATTATATAGTGCATGAAGCTATTTTATATTTGTAAAATATAATACAGAATAATAAAAAGAAAAATAGAAAGAGTGAATAAGATAGTCCAAAAAATCACGCAAAGGATCCGTATGTGCTCCTCCTTTGCCGTCCGCTCATCGTACGCCTTGTCCGATCTCTGGTTCTGCGTCTACCCTTGTCGGTGGATCGGCTCTTGGAGTTACGACGCGTCAGTTTGAAGGTTTTCGGCGGAGAGGGAGCGTTTTGCAAGCTTAGCGGTTGTGTTCCGAGGGACGGAGGCTTACCTAGATCCGTCGGCGTCGGTTTTGCGGGAGGTGGAGGCTTGCACAGATCCACCGTCGCCGCCTTCGGTTTCCGGGAAGGGGAGTCTCTATTGTCTTCGCCTTCGCCGGCTCTTGTTCACGGAGGGCGGAAGCTCACAAAGTTCCGCACTGCCGTTTAAGAACCCGAGGTCTTTTGGGTTAAAGCTACCAATTTTCTTTTTTTATTTTTTATTTTTTTTTGGTTTTTACATCGGCGGTGTGCCGTTTAAGATGGTGTTTGGGTCACGGCGGTTGGTTTCTCAGTTGACGATGAAGCTTTCCGGCTTCGGTGACGAGGGTCAAAGGAAGAAAAGTTGTGGTTATCGCTTCGCATGTCCAGTGTTTGATGGGGTTCAAAGTCGGAGGTATCGATGGAAACCGCTGGCGTGAAGACATGGCGGAGAAGATCAGTTTGGTTTACGGTTTTCTGAATCAGTTGAGAGCTCGATTGGATCGAGGCTTCTCTCTGTAGCAGAAGCAAAGCGTAAAAGAGAAAAAATGGTTTAGTCGGAGGCTCTGCAGGATTCTGAGCTCCGACGTAACGAGTGGTGGTGTTGTGGAGCCGACGGCGTACTGCAGAGGAGATCGTTCTTGTTGAGGCGGACTGGATGCGTGGTCCTGCCGAAGCCGTCGGATCAATATTGGGTTGAGGCGTAGGCCCATTTAGCTGGCTGGTTTGTGGCCTTTTTGTTATGGGCTTGTGCCCTTGTAATAGTGGGCTTAGACTGTGTAATTTTGGGTTCGGCCCATTGCAATATTATTAATATAATCCTTGACGAAAAAAAAAAAAAAAAAATCACGCAAAGGTTGGTTTATTAGCGTAAAATCGTAAAAATAATAATAGCCTTCGTCATGCAGAGTGTCCAGTAACCCAACCCGCCACGCCCGGATTGATTTGACACTCGTTTACGTTCTATTTATTGATCGATTTTTAAAAATACTATTTTTGTCAACTGTTAAGAGTACTATCAATTTACCCAAAATTTATTTTTAAAAAACATAACTCATTTTTTTTTAATAACTCATTGCTTGACAAGCAGATATTGCCGACAAAAAAAAGACAAGCAGATATTTTTTTTTAAAAAGACAAGAATTTATATTTGCTTAAGAAAATGTGAGATTTAGAGAAAGATTATGTACGTATAACCAAATAGGTTTTTATAACGATTATTTATTATTAATTTATTTCACATATATAAATGCATGTATGTATACTACATTTTTCTTTAAGTTGTCTATTACGGTTCAATGAAAACATAACTAAGTGTTTGACCAAAAAAAAAAAAAAAACATAACTAAGTGTTGATTATCGAATTGAAAAAGACCAACCCCTACACTAGACAGAGAAGCCGAAAGATGTGCCGCCAAAAGATAGAGCTACATAGAAAGAGCTCACAGAAACTATATAAGTTAATCTAGATAACGAGTTTTTATTGTTTTCCTTTTGATTACTTTAATATCTTCATATTTTCTAGAGAATTACATGTACGTAATTAACATATAATTATAACTCGAAATTATGTAATATGATGACTCGTTAAATTGGAAGAGTAATGGCGAACATGGCATGATTCGTACGATATGATGGGTACGTATAATGGGCATAAAGAATGATTTGATTAATATCCGTTAATTCCGCAATCGATTCTTAAATTACAAATACACGTATGCAATGTACCTTCTCAATTGTTCATTATTATATCACTTTACTAAGCAATATTCACCGCATGTTATCTAACTTTACTATATTTAATCAAACAACACATATTTAATCTAGTTTCTAATTTATCAAAAGCTGTACACTCATGAATGGCGCTCCATCTCTTTTTTTTGCTGTTCCATTTTGATTAACCGAACCTATCCAAAGAGAAAAAAGTTAATCATACTTTAAGTTGATCAAAATAATTGTACTTGTTCCACAATTGAAAAGCTCATCAAAACTAGACCAGAGTCACCAGACCATACCTAACGCATTCCAATGTGCATTTCTAAGTGAATATGTTATATAAAAATAAAAAATAGAAAGAGAGGGAGAAGACCTTAAAAACGTATGAGAAATCCATTATCCATATAACATTTGTCAACACGTGATTAATTTCATAATTTTAAACTAAATTATATAGTTAAATAAAAGAGTCACTTTCCTAATCCCTCAACACTGAAAATGCTCTCATATATTTTGAAAGAAAAAAAACATATAACAACAAGCCATTGCAGCTTAGATCGAGAAACTACTGCAATTTGTTAACCATTGCAAGCGTGATCGAAAGCTCTTTGATCTTGTGTGGTAAAGTAAGACTACTCAACGTTGAAGTTTATTTGCTCACCTTCTCTATAAGAACTGTCATCACACTCTGTATATTGGTTTCACATGTGTTCTTTTATTTGGGTTATGGCAATAGTGTTTTAGTCCTCAACACCATGAGTTTTAATGATTTCTTGAGTAGGCCTTAGCTCAAGTTTCTATTGGGCCGTGGGCCTCGTCTCTTGAAAAAGGCCCTTAGGGTTCCTTCATCTCTCTTCTCTAATATAAATTCACATTTTGAGCCGCTCAACAGCTTTCTGCGTTCACCCCGAAAGGCCTCTCAACCTATTAACCCGGCGAGATCTGCAACTCTTCCCGGCGGTCGAGAAAAAATGGTAGCGGCAAAGAAGACGAAGAAGTCCCATGAAGGAATCAACAGCAGATTAGCTCTGGTCATGAAGAGTGGAAAGTACACTCTCGGCTACAAATCTGTTCTCAAATCCCTTCGCAGCTCCAAAGGTAAACACTTTCACTGTCAATTCGATTGATTTGTTTGTTTGTATTCGTCAAAAATTCTGTTAGTATAATTGGTAGAATGGGATGTTTTGGATATGTTGTGTGTGTGTGTGTGTTAGGTAAGTTGATTCTGATCTCGAGCAACTGCCCTCCGTTGAGGAGATCAGAGATCGAGTACTACGCTATGCTTGCTAAAGTCGGTGTTCATCATTACAATGGCAACAATGTCGATTTGGGTACTGCTTGTGGAAAGTACTTCCGTGTCTCTTGCCTCAGCATCGTTGATCCTGGTGATTCCGACATCATCAAGTCACTTCCTGGCGACCAGTGATTTTTGGTTTTGTTCGGTTGTTACGGTCTTAGCCATGTTTTGTTTGATTTTATGCAATGTGTTCTTGGAAAAGACAGAATGTGTTTGGTTTCTTTCTTAAACTCCTTAATTACAGTTTCGTCTCTACTGATGGAACCAGTTGCATGAAATGAAACTTTAGGTTAACTTTTTTTCCCAATTGCTATAGACTTGTTCACTTATTCTTCAGCCAACAAACTTAACAAAGATTGGAAAAATACAAAACGAAAATGAAAACGGTCGTTGTTATTTACTGATTTGCCACCCAATCATATTTCTCTATTTCAGCTGCTTTTCTTCTCCTTGCTATTATCTCGTCTTTTACTGGTACTTGGCTGAACTTCTCTTCTTCCTCCGGACTTACTGGTTCGGTTGGAGCTCATGTACTTCTGTTAATGGCATCTGCTACTTATGATGTCTCTTGCCTGATCTTGCCTTGGTATTGTGTATCGATTGTTATGATTTTGTCATCCTGTTTCTCTGCTTTATCAAGCACTTGCGTGTTCTTCAAAGACTTGAATGTTATACGTTTAATTCATCTTTACATTGATCATATTTCTACAAAATAAAAAGAGGATACGAAACGTGACATTTTCTAACATCATCCTTGGGTTCTTAACATCCGACCATATACCCAAAATCTTTAACCGCGACCATTTAAGAAACAACCGTAAGCAGAGACACTCTTCATCCTGTAGGAAACTTTCTACACTTTCAGGGAGACGAGTGCTTTTCTTTGCGCTCAAGAAACAATAGGAAAAAAAAGACAAACCACCGATGACTTCTTTGTTGTGTGTTCTTTAGCTACTCAATCAACCAACCTGTTCAGTCTTCTTCTGAGACAACCTTTTCTTTGACTCCATTATTGCTTCTTCTCTTTTCCTTCCTATCTCTTTCATCTCTTCCCGATACTTAGCTTCTATCTCCTCCAGTTCCTCTCTCAACCTCACCGGATCAACTGCCTCCTCTGCTTCTTCTTGATTGGAGCTCATGTCTTCTCCTTTAACACCATCCACACACTGCTTATATTCCTCCTCTGATCTTCGACAATCAGAGTTCCACGAGTGACGAACCGACTCACAAGCGTCGTGAAAAGCACTCTCCTCTTGTCTATGTGCACTCTGATGGCTTCTTGAGCTCTGATTCAGCTGGGAATGAATGAGATGATCGACCGTAACATCAGTTTTCCATGTGGGTATCATGTTGACAAGGAGAATATCAATGAGTTCGGCTATAAACGAGACGTTCTGGTCAGTTAACTCAAGCTGCTCAACCATCTCACTCGACACCTTTGAAGCAGTATCACCTTCTTGATAGAACAAGAAATGAATGTTCCTCACTCTTCCTGCAACAACAACAAACCGTTAAAACACTAAGCATCATAAAGCAGAAACCTAACTGGATCTGAAACCAAAACGCCTCACCATTCTCATCTACTATTCGAAGAATCAACGAGACAGAGTGTTCATCGTTTTCTTCACCCTTGAGGACAAAGAAGTTCCCTCTCTTCGCACGTCTAACCTCAATACACCTAGATCCCGAGTTGTCGCAAAAGGTAACAATAGGCAGGTTGTTGTCATCATCAAGATCTATAGACATTGACCTACTACGCCGTGTTGTAGGAGGGCCTTCAGACATAAGACAACGTTCTCCAAACGCACCTTCTTTGGGCATTACAATGTCAGGAAGCGGTAAAGGGTTGTTCATCGTTAAACCATTCACTTGAAGGAAAGGGTCCAATAAAAGCTCCTTTGCTGATAACCTCTCTGATGCAGGGAGTAAGCATGTCTCAATGAACTGCTTTACTTCAGGGTCTTGTACCCTAGAGAGTGAAGCAGGTTTTATTCCCTTGAAACCAACAAGAACCAAGATTAGGTTTAAGATCTTGGTCAACAAACTAATGAGACTATTGCAGTTAAACTCACCGATGAGACCTTCTTGTATATCTGAGCAGAGTTTTTGCATTCACAGTAAGGGTATTCAAATGTCACCATCTCCAACATACACATCCCAAATGAATAGATATCAGCCAGCTCGGTGTAGTCCTCATCGTAAAGCTCAGGTGCCATGAACTCTGGGGTTCCTGTTGGTAACATAGTAAACACTTCAAAGTTTTTGGTTAAAAGCAGAAAGAGTAAGCAATGTGAAGAAAACTATACCAATCACACTTTTGGCATTAGCTTGCTCCATGACAGTGGCTAGACCAAGATCACCTATCTTCACTTCTCCATGGTTTCCATTTATAAAGATGTTATCACACTTGAGATCCCTATGTATAATGGGTGGCTCTTGTGTGTGGAGATATCTCAAACCCATTAGAATCTGTCTCGCCCAACACTTGACAGCCTTCATGTTCACCTTTCTGTGTTTCTTACGGTAACTACAACCAATAGAGATGCACTTAAGCTCCAAAATGACACGAAGCAATAAAGAGGAGACAAGTGTTGGGTGATAGATACATACCTTCTGAGACTCCCTGAAGTGAAAAGCTCAGTTATGATGTTCACTGTCTTGTTCTTATCATCGATCCATGAGTTATAGAACCTAATAATATTACTGTGCTTCAATGATTTCAAAAGACGCACTTCAGAGTACAGACGCTCCAGGGAGTTTGGTGACTGCAAAACATCATCTATTCGTACTTGGTTCCACGCTACTTCAATCCCATCTACTTCATCGAAGGCCTTGTAACTGATATCTTCTGAGTTAAAGATTACAAACCGAGAAAAAGGTGCCAAGAACATAGAGAACACAACAACAAGAGAGCTTCTGATTACAAAGAACAATCTCGTCTCAGAATGTAACTAGTATCTATATGAACCGAGAACAAGGATACACTGTCTTGAATGCGCCTTTTCCTATAACCTCTTTATACTGAAAGATGGATAACCAACATAAAGATCAATAACCATAATACTATAACTCAAACCTTACACATATGAAAAAAGTAAAACAAGACAAGAGAGATGTGGATCTTAGTTAATCGATCTATGTTTGGTTTTATAGAATACAACCATGTGAGAGTAAAAGAGTAGCATTCTAGGCATGTTCCTCGTACCCGTATATATCGAACAGTTGGATCAACTTCGACCACTTCGGGGTCAGGAGGCTCGTGAAGAACAGAACCATCCTCTGAACCATCCATATTTTCCTAAACCTCCTTACCTGCAAGGCTCACAAGACCAACAATGCAAAAACACACACCGAATCTTTAAAAGATCCTTAGATTATTTTCGAGCGCAACATTTTTCAACGAAAGAATATTCAAAGACAACAAGTTATCATCCCCACAACGCTAATACAACCTTGAATCCAACTTTTCATCATTTTAATTGAGTAAAGCTCCGATCAACAGATACAAGAACAATAATTAAGTATAGAGGTCAAAAGTTTAGGATTGTTGCATCTTTATCATCCAAGATATGCATAAACAACTACCATGAACCATTTGAAGAAACACCCACATGAGCAAATCGAGAGAGACAGACTTCACGTCCATGCAAACAAACCATACCATGAAAAATATTTGTATCGCCCAAAAGAAAGTGAAAAAAAAACAGAGTTGTATGATTCTGAGCCTCGAAGTTACCTAAGAGGGGATGAAGCTTTTGTTCTTGTCTGATAAAAATCGCCAACGTGAGATAAGAGAACGGACAAGGGGAGAACAACAATGAGAGGAAACCCTAATTGAGAAAACCGATGGACGAAGAAGATGGAGCGACCAAGGGTAAAAAATAGAAACAACGACAACAAGTGTTTTGTTCACCAACGATCACCTCTATTTTTAATAATTAAAATCAAAAATGAGAAAATTCTAAAAACAGAGACACATCTCTGCCCATGCAAAGATGACGTGTCAATACATGTTTGCATTTATCAGCCAATAAAACCATAAGACAAAGATGAAGGACACACACTCTGGTCTGAGTAAAAAACGATTTCCTCGTCTCCTCATCATCGTCTTAAGCCAAGGATATCGTCTTCTTCGTCCGTTGAGGATTCCTCATATAAGCTCCTGTTAGTAACTCTGCTGAACTCGTCCTGACGATCTTCCATTTCAGATGATCCAATCTTGATGTCGCGGTGTTTAACAAGGAGCCAGCGCAGGAGTTTGTCTTCCTTGTTGAGGTAGTGAAGCTCCTTGTTCATGTTTGGTGTTGCCATCATTGTTATCTGCATCAGTTGTCCCTGCGCCACCATTCACCCCATATATTAATTATATATATACACATTCAAATCTCCCAAGGGCACAAAATGGTACTAAGCAAACCCCATGGTTCTGCATACCCAATCAAACTCTTTTGGACAAATCCTTAGCTGTTCTGTTATAAGCTCAACTAGGTGAATCAAGAATCTTTGTGACTAGGCGTAAGGTCAAGTAGGCAAATCAACGATCTTTGTGGCTAATGTGAATTAAGATATTCACAATCCAACTCAAAGCTTAGTTCTTTAGCAAATATGGATCGATCAGAGATATGTAAAATCAAATAGTAACCAAAAACCCTAAAATCTACAATTGAATCGGAATGCGATAACCCTAATCAAAACGAACTCAATTAAATCACTTGATTGAAACACTCTGCGTTTTCTTTTACCTGATAGTGTCTACCGTCGAGCTTCTTAATACCGTAACCCAATTCGACCTTGCCGAATGATTTGACCTCCGTGAGTACGCCATTTTTGCTGTAACGTGTTTCCCTATGCGCGCAACGAGCTCGATCAGACCCTCCTTCCTGATTATTGGCTTGAACAGAAGCATACAGTCGTACAGAGGCATCTTGAGATCTTCCTCTTCTTCCTTCCTTCCGACGAGAGAGAGTGACTAACAAATTAGATTTGGAGTTTTTACTATTAGGGTTTTAGACTTCCCAGATTCGCTTTTTTTTTTTACTTTAAACGACTGCGTATCATTGTTTTTTGTTTTGTTTACGCCGAGTATTTTAATGACCAATTGGTCATTTTGAGTAAGAAACCAGATCATTCTTGTGTAATCGTCTATCATATACATTGGTCATTTTTGTTTAACTTGTGCATATGACTACTAATGAATAGTAGCCACATTCTTTTATGTACTTTTTGTACCATTAATTTTTGCCTCATCTTGTAATTCTTCTTTACATTAAAAATCATCAAGACATAAAATATATCGCTTGAACTTTGCCCTCCTGTTTTGATCATCTTCGAAGAGATGATTTACATTTTACATCCCATCTACATATTTCTGGCCTATAAGAAAGAACAAAAGATCATATAGTCTTTTCACATAACTAAATAAAACAAAAATGATGCCATTATTTAAGTGATTTTCTATCTATTGTATATTAAAAATTTCTATAAAATATTAAATCTGACAAACACTAATAATGCATTCAATGATAAGAAATAAGAAATTAAAAAAAAAATAAGAAAATCAAGCTTTCGACTCCTAGCACTGACTTTCACGGCGTCTTCTTATTGGTCTTTCTTTGGTTCTTGATATTTAATTATTGATCTTATTAATTAAGCAACACATACGTACCTTCCAAAAATATTCTATGCTGCATATATGTACGCTTAATCAGAACTAGTTAATTTCGATGTGGAAAACATTATTCATCTTGAAATCTCTCAAGGTACTACAAGATTATATATATTCGAATTCTATAACTTATCATTAGGCTACGTGACATGCAAAATATTTCCCATGATGCACCAAGTACCGGAGAGATGAAATCTATTTCTCAAAACTTTCTTCTCAGTCACTCATTAAAATAATCAAAGAGGCAAATAAAATTTGAGATAAGCAGGGTTAGAAAGCTAAGTATCCCACTTGTGTTTCTTGAGGGTGCTCTATCCATGTCCACAACCACATATTTCAGTTGTATCTATCTCCAAATCTCTGTCTATAATTGAATATTCAACATATCAATGCATATATACACACTAAAGCCCCTTTTTAGTTACAAAAATATGAATACTCGCTCTAAGATTACTATGTTGATTAAGAGGAATATTTATATATATATATATATATGATCTCGCCGATGAGGCTTATAAGATTTTATAACATTTCTACTCCAAAATTGAAATAGTTAATATGTATAAATCATTTAATTTTTCAATTAATGAAAAATATATGTATTTTTTGAAAAGGAAAAGAAAAAGTATTTAATTAGTGTTTAAAATCTTATAAGCTTCATCAGCGAGATCATTTTTTCTTTTGAGCAAAATGAATCCGAACCGATATGAACCCGACATAAATACCGAATGGATCTTGTTTTTTGGTATTTCGGGTTATGGGTATTACCCGAACCGAACCTGAATCTAAATGGATATCCGATAGAACCCGAAACATTCAAAACCCCAAAAAGATCTATACCAAACATAATTTCAATTCATAATATGTATTCAAAGTATATTAAAATATATTGAACATCTGAAATATTTATCTATTACATAAAGGTTGGTGGTTCTAATATATGAAGATTGATGATTAAAGGTGGCTGTTAAATTTTAAAATATTTAAATTTAGATTTAGATTTTGTTTTCAGTAAAAAAATGTTTCTCATTTTATGAGGTCGTACTTTTCGTTTTATGATTTCTTTTTCGTTTGATTTTGAATGATCATGATTGATGTTATTTTCTTATTTTTAAATCGATTTTATTTATGGTTCTGGTTACAAAAAATTACAAATTAGGTATTCAAAACCAAAACAAACCAATTTTACTTATGTTTTGGTTACAAAGTAGGTATAAATCAGATATTTTTAAATCGAAAAACCGATTGGGACCCGAACCCGAAAGTACATTGGGTTGTACCGGTTCTCTGAAGATTTACTAACCCCGAACCCGATAGAATCCAAACCGGTCCCGAACCGAACTTTTAAATAATCCGAATGGGCTGATTTTGATAAACTCGAAAAACCGAAACCCGATTAGATAAAACCAAAATCCGATTGGGACCTCGAATACCCACGTCTAGTAACAAATATCGATTTTCATATTATTTTTGACCAAATATCGATTTTCTTATATTAAAAATCATGTTATGGATGGTAGAAATCGAATATACGTTCTACATATCAATAGGACCGATGACTCTCTGGAGGTTGGAGAATTGTGTTTGAGTTATATAATTACATAAGAACGATGAAGCGGAATCATTCATTAAAAGCAACTAAACATGGCACCATAGATTAAGGTTAGGAAAGATTATGACGCCGCAAAAGACAAAACCAAAATCCAAACGATAACGTTTGTGGAGTAGAATCAAAAAGGGGCTATAGAGCAGATTACATCTGTTTTGTTTCATTGGCTTTTGGGAAAACGAATAAATATTATATATCAAAATTATTCAGAAAAAGTTTCAAATATATGGAGACAAGTTTATCGATTAGATCCTGGAAAATCATTACAGTATCAAGAACGATTTTGCATATATTACCTGTAAAGAGTAAACGATATGAATTATGAAATGAAAAGAACAATGGTCTAATGACAACCAACATATAGATCTATCTTTTAATCGTCCACTATAAGCAATCATAATTCTATTTTTTTTTTACATATATAGTCATTTCACTGACTTTAGTCGCAATCATTTCCAAATCAGGAAATTTACACAAGAAAATAAAATATGTCCAGAAAAATAAATAAACTATCTATTATTTAAAAAAAAAATTTTGATATTTTTAAAATATAGAGAGAATTATGAAGCGACATAACACATGGAAAGAGAAGCACAATAATACAGAGAATTTATAAAAGCAACAAAACACAGCACTTCTTTTCAGACCATCATAATAGAGATACAACAACTTCTCTTGATTAATGCAAGCATCATATAATAATATATTATCAATTATTGTATTTCTAAAACTATATGATTGTCCCTACAAAACCCTTTTGTAATTGGAAAAGATATGGACGGAGGCACAATCTGTACACATGGGGACTCATGGAATTGGATAAGCTCTTCCTGGGTCCCAAAGTCCTCATCTCATTTCAAGAGATAGAGAAGGAACTTTCCATAACCAACAATTAATTATCTCTAAAACATATAATTCCTGTAGCCCCCCACTAACTGAGTATCATTAAAGCTTATATATAAGCAACAATTTCAATCATTCAAGGGAATAAAACATAGCAAAACAGCATAAGAGAAACCAAATCAAAAGAGAAAAAAAAAAGAGTAAAGATGTCTTCAGATCACTCACCTTCTTCATCTCAAGCCTTCCAAGAACACTCCATCAACAGCTTACTCTCAAGAAAATTGCTTCAGCAGCTTCCTTTTCATCACAACATACAACAGCAACAAGCTCAAGTACCTGACAAGAACAACTTGAGCGGCAACATTCTCCTGCTTCTCTCTATCCTTGTCTGCGGTATCATCTGCTCACTAGGGTTGCATTACATAATCCGTTGCGCATTTAGACGTTCCTCGAGTTTCATGATCTCTGATCCCATCCCAATCCCGTCCACACCACGAGGCTCAGCAGCAAACAAAGGCATCAAGAAGAAAGTTCTCAAGATGTTCCCGGTAGTGACTTACTCACCTGAGATGAACTTGTCAGGGGTTGGCGAAGAGTGTGTCATTTGCTTGTCTGATTTCGTAGCTGGAGAACAGATACGGCTGCTTCCAAAGTGTAACCATGGGTTCCACGTTCGTTGTATCGACAAGTGGCTTACACAACATATGACTTGTCCTAAATGTAGACACTGTCTGGTTGAGACATGTCAAAAGATATTAGGAGATTGCGATGAAGCTGATGAGGTTGAAGCAACACCAAGGGAGAGCATAGAGGTGAGAATTGATCCTGTAGAACCTGAAGCAAGAGTCAGCACTTTTAGAGAAAGCAGCTAGAGAGTATGTGCGAATAAACAACTAGATTTCAAGATTTTAGTTCGTCAACAACATTGGAACAGAGTTTATGTCTCTAGCCAGTAGGATTCCAAAATCAAACACAATGGAGCCTTTTTGTTTATTTTTATTTTGCCCTGAAGCTCAAAATGTAAAGAGAATATATCTTAAGCTTTTCATGGCATCATAAGTTCATCAGATTTTTCTGTGTTATGGAGGTGGTATATGAGCTATTTACAAATAGAAATACATGTACTCATATCCAAAGCTAATAATAGAAACCGTCATCTGGAAGGAAAGTTTGATAAATACTTTTCAGAGAATTCCTCTGCATTTCATATCACAAAACACAGACAAGACTAAGTAACCACTACTGACAATAGATTGTTTCAGTGAAGTTCAGAGACACCAAGGTATTGCATGAAGAAAGCAAAACAAAGACAACAATGATGCAACTTCGATCTGCTCTAATCAGTTACAAATCCATCCGAAGTAACATCGTCTATATGCCCAAAAACCGATCCACTGTAAGCATTGAGGGTAAGAAGTATATTAAGGATGATTAGTTCTAATGATAAAAAAAACCAGCTCTATGTGTCTGGAAAGTTATATGGACCCAGCTCATAATAAGGTCAAACAAATCCACCCAAGTGAGTGGGTGATAGTCAAACCTAAAAGCTACCTTGGGGAATACTTGTAATATGTCAAGCAAAGGCACACATGGTATGAGACCATAATTGAAAGCTCCAATTTAACAATGTGCTTACAGTGATAAAAACATTACAAAGACGAACCTAACTGAACGATTAACGAGAAACCGATGCATGGTGGTGCACTCAATGTGTATAGAAGGTGCATGAGTATAATGGATATTAGAGGTTCAATTCGGATAATCCAGAAAAATGCACAAAAAAATGGAAAAATTCTGTCGACATTGTTGTGAGCTCTTTCTTTAATCTATTTCACATCTTGATGCTCTTTTCTTTACTCCACTCTAATAATCACGATGTAGGAAGACTATCAAATCAAGAATGTCAACCAAAGCATGCACGAGGATAACCTAGTATCCCAAGTAACATAAAGCAATAAAGGCAGAGTTAATCACTCAGGAAAGGAATAAAAAAACAAACCACTATATGTTCGTAGCTGGAACCTATAGTGGCATAAGCAAAAGAAGAAGACACATCATTTTCAGATACGCTTGTATAGTCTTTATGTAGTTTTCAGAGTGAGACTGGTGCCAAAGGATATATCTCCCCTGCCTTGCATCATTCATAATACACATCAATCCACCCCTAATCAATGCATTACTTGGATCTAAATCAAATATAATCAGTATAGATGGATGTCATTGCATAATTTAGTTGGCATCAAACAAAAGATATACTAAAAGCCCTAAGACGGAAAAGAGAGAGATCAGTGACATGAGCTAAGACCCAAGAGGTGTGTTATCTCAGTGCTGTCTCAAAGATTAGGGAAAGTTCATTGCTGCTCCAGCTAAAGCACATGTGTGTCCCTGTGAGCAACTCTAAGGGATTTGATTTTCCAAATTTACTGCCACATGGTTTCCAGATACAAGTTAGAGACTGAACCTAGACAAGTCAGTAAATGGTATGAATGGGCCACTCATATTCAATAAGAAATCACACTAAGATTTTCAGTGGAGAATCCATATATGAAGACTAATAAATATAAATAAAACGAAGCACTAAAGGACTTTGTTAATTTCCCCAGCATATTCCACCAACCATAATTTAGAAAAAGTCAGTTTAAAACAGTTTCCATTTATATATGAGAAAAGTATATATGAAACCTGTACCTTTTCAATATATATAGAACCTAGAACAAAACCTAGAAGATCTATCTTAACTAACTCTTCAAACAAGGTTTATCATGTCAACTACTTCATACAGCTTATTAACCATCTACAACGGCAACGCCTCCCTTTGCAGATGCTCATGAAGCATCTCACTCCTATACACACCATATGAGCTTTGATGCAAATGTTGTCATGGTCCTATCAGTCCTCTTATGCGCACTAGTTTGCTTACTTGGACTGCATTCTATCATAAGATGTAGTACTTCCATTTGTTATCATTGGAAGCTAGTGACGAGCTTGCAGTACGCTTGGCCAATAGTCAACCACCATAAAGTCTAAGATAGAATGTGATCCGAGCATATGAAAACCACCATAGAGTCTAAATCAGATGATAACAAAATGGGTGGTTTTTTTTAATATTGTACTAATCAGAGAAAAGTAAAATGGTACGATAAATTAATAACCATTGTTAATGTTGTCAAATATAAATCTCTTCTTCCATATATTTGTGGTTTATAATTCGCCCTGTCCTAGAGAGACAACCTTGGAATGTTCGAGTGACAGCTAAACACTAGAAGAACTAAACTACTGCTTTAGGTGGTCCAAAGGCCCATGGTTTTCAAAACCCATCTAAATAGAGACATGGACATCTAAAATTAATATCACAAAGATATAAGCCTACCTTCTTTTTTTGAAAAAAAATCAAAAAAGATATAAGCCTACCTTCATCCCTCCCTTCTTGATGAAGATCAAGTTGAAACTCTCAAAGATCATATCTTGGGCCCAACAGATTTTCAGTAGTCTTGGATTCTTGTGCGACTGGACCAGTTGTTGCCAGGTCGTTCTGAGTCTATTAATAAAAGCCCAAAAAACCAAAAAATAATTAATAATTTGGTTTTAAGTGACAAAAATAATAATAATTTGGTTTTAAGGATGTGTTTTTTTTTGCTAATTTTTTTTACGAATTTCATAATTTCTGAATTGATTCCACATAATCATAAGTTCATAAACACCGTAACCTGCCGGTGTAATGTGTACATGATATTCAAGTGGTTCGTCTCACCAAAAACAAATAATGGTTAGGTTCTTGATCCTATTATTGTCAATCTTTGATCCCTGAAATAATTCAGTACTAATTTCTTTCTTCAAATAATAATTCACCAACTTTAATAATTGGACGATGTCATTTATTTTGTAAAAGTACATCAGACCTCAAAACAGAGGAAAAAAACAGTTATCTATGTAATTGTGGCATCATCTCTTGTTTGTCTACACCTTAATATCTTGTTCATTTATTTATTTATATATTTTAATGTGTATGTTTTGTTAATAAAACAATGATTGGACGGATGTATGCTTCATGCTCGTATCCTTTTCTTTCAAAAACTTTATTTTAGCACACTTATAAATTCATGCTATTGTCTAACAATATGAGTATAAAGTATAATATCAACGGAAAAATATATTGATAGGTAAAACTGAAATTTCATGGCTGAAAAAAACTTTATACCAAAAATATACACTATTTTTGATAAAGTTACTCGCTATGATCCATCTGATTTTAATCACATGTAGGGCTTAAATCATATGAATTTAGAGGTAACAAATCCATATTTCAAAAAAGCAAAAAAGCTTTATGGGTGGATTGTGGTGTGCCACTACTAGTAAAGTTGAGAGGGAGAAAAGCTAGATCTCTAGGATCAATTAATTATATTCTAAATTCAGGAAAACTAACCTTAATTGACTTTTCTTCAACAAAAAGACATGAACGTGGCCTGCCATATATATGGAACTTTATAATATAAAACTTGAACATGGCCTGCCTCATATAACTCATATAATAAATAGTGAGAATCAAATGTAATCATATTAGTAGCGATGAAAATCAGAAGTAGTTTCGTAATGATGGGCACAACGTTTTCTGAGGTGCCAGCTTAACCTTCCCACATTCTTTTTCCCAGATCCCAATTCGATTGCACTCGGCACGTGTGATTCAAGTTGATCTCTCACAAAAAGTTGACTTTTAATTTTCATCTCCTTAACAAAAAATAAGAGTATGAATCATAGTTCTTATTTTTTGGGGTTGAACATGATCAAGTTTGTAGCATCGTTGCTAATGTTTTAACTTGCCATGCCCACGATGATTTGATATTTATAACTATCATACATTAAAATACTCTCTCTGTAACCTAACTAGATGGGGTACAATACATGTACTCGGTTTCTCCTTTTATAGCCTAACTAGGTGGTCACGTTCACCACTTTTACTAAATCAAATCTATAACCTAAAAGTATTTTGAAGTGCATGTGCACTACAAGAAAACAGCATTTTGGCGAGGAAAGTTAACGAGGAAATATAATCCTCGTAAATGTACGAGGAACTTACGAGGAATTTACAACGAAAGAAATAAACCTCGTTATTTTCTCGTAAACTAACGAAGATAACATTTCGTCGTAAAGCCCACGTAACTTTACGTGGTCTTTACGAGGAAATACATTTTCCTCGTCAAAACCACGTAAAGCTTGCATTATCTTTACGAGGAAAACTGGAAATATAATTTCCTCGTTAAATCAACGTAAATTTACGTCACCTTTACGAGGAAATGATATACGTGAACTTAACGAAGAATTTTAAAGCACGTTTTTTTTTGCTACCTACCTTTTCCTCGCAAATTCATCGCAAAACTTCAACTACCAGATTCGAAAATTTTCTATAAATATGGAAGTTTCAACATCATTTTAAACACACCAACAAGAAAAAAAAAGAAAAACGTGAAAGGAAAAAAATGTCAGGCTCTGGGAATGTCTACGAGTTGCGGAGGTGGATGTATATGCATAGAGATGCTAACGGGAGAGTGACGAAAGAATACATTGCGGGACTGGAGACATTTATGCATCAAGCAGATTCCACACCGCTCGCCCTAGAAAGCGGTAAGATGTTCTGTCCATGTCGGAAATGCAACAATTCGAAATTGGCAAATCGTGAAAATGTTTGGAAGCATTTAATAAATAGAGGTTTCACGCCAAATTACTATATCTGGTTTCAACATGGAGAAGGTTATAATAATTATGATCAGAATGAAGCTAGTAGTAGTAATAGCAATTTTCAGGAAGAACCGGTTGCTCTTCATTTGCATAATGAACCTAGTTACCATCAGGAGGAGCAGATGGTAGATTTTGATAGGGTTCATGATATGGTAACTGATGCATTTGTAGCTCATGATGAAGATGAAGAACCTAACATAGATGCAAAAAAGTTTTATGAAATGTTAAATGCGGCGAATCAACCACTTTACAGTGGTTGTAGAGAAGGTCTCTCTAAATTGTCGTTGGCTGCTAGAATGATGAATATTAAAACTGATCACAATCTACCGGAAAGTTGCATGAATGAATGGGCAGACTTGTTCAAAGAGTATTTGCCGGAAGACAATGTGTCTGCTGATTCTTATTATGAGATTCAGAAACTGGTGTATAGTCTTGGGTTGCCTTCGGAGATGATAGATGTTTGCATCGACAACTGCATGATCTACTGGGGAAATGATGAGAAGTTAGAAGAATGTCGATTCTGCAAGAAGCCACGATTCAAGCCGCAAGGACGGGGACGTAATAGGGTACCGTACCAAAGGATGTGGTACCTACCAATTACAGACAGATTGAAAAGATTGTACCAATCAGAGCAGACTGCTGGAAAGATGAGATGGCATGCCGAGCATACTCAGACGGATGGTGAGATGACACATCCATCAGATGCAAGAGCCTGGAAACATTTTAACAAAGTATATCCGGAATTCGCTAGCAATATCCGGAATGTGTATCTCGGATTATGCACAGATGGATTTAGTCCATTCGGAATGTCAGGGAGACAATATTCATTGTGGCCAGTCTTTCTTACGCCATACAACCTGCCACCGGAGATGTGCATGCAACGGGAGTTGCTATTCTTGACCATATTAATACCTGGTCCGAAACATCCTAAAAGGTCGCTGGATGTTTTCCTGCAACCACTGATAAAAGAGTTGAAGGATTTGTGGTCAACAGGGGAGAGGACGTATGACTGCTCAACGAAGACGAATTTCACGATGCGAGCGATGCTTTTGTGGACCATAAGTGACTTTCCTGCCTATGGGATGTTGTCGGGATGGACTACACATGGGAGATTAGCTTGTCCATATTGTAATGGAGCGACAGATGCGTTTCAACTGAAGAATGGGAGGAAGACAAGTTGGTTCGATTGTCATCGTAGATTTCTTCCCATTGGCCATCCGTACCGAAGAAACAAGACATTGTTTAGGCACAAAAGGGTTGTGAGAGACACTCCTCCTCCATATTTAACTGGAGAAGAAACTGAAAAGCAACTCGATTACTATGGAGTTTTGGAAACAGTTCCTCGTGGTGGTAATTGGCATGTTCCCCCTAATATGCCTGATTCTTACGGTGTTCATCACAACTGGCACAAGAAGAGTATATTTTGGGAGTTGCCATATTGGAAGGATCTTCTTCTGCGCCACAACCTCGATGTGATGCATATAGAGAAGAATTTCTTTGAGAACATCATGAATACAATATTGAATGTCCCGGGGAAGACAAAAGACAACATAAAATCAAGGTTAGACTTGCCGGATATTTGCTCAAGAAGCGAGTTACATATAAACAGCAATGGGCAAGTTCCTGTTCCGATATTCAGATTGTCTTCAGAAAAAAAGTCGGTGTTGTTCAACTGGGTAGCATCAGAAGTGAAATTCCCCGATGGGTATGTTTCAAATCTGTCTAGATGCGTTGAAAAGGGTCAAAAGTTCTCTGGGATGAAGAGTCATGACTGTCATGTCTTTATGCAACGACTACTTCCCTTTGCTTTTGCGGAGCTACTTCCTACAAACGTACATGAAGCACTTGCAGGTACTATATTTATTATTGCAGTTATTTTATATATAATGATTTAGTTTGAAATATATATGACTAATATGTGTATAATTGTTTTTGGAATATACAAGGCATTGGAGCATTTTTCAGGGATCTGAGCACCCGCACCCTTAAAGTAGAAGTCGTGGAACAGCTTCAAGAGAACATTCCCATCTTATTGTGCAACTTGGAGAAGATATTTCCTCCTGGGTTTTTTGACGTAATGGAGCATCTAGCTGTCCACCTTCCATATGAGGCATTGCTTCGTGGACCTGTACATTACGGATGGATGTATCAGTATGAGCGAGCCATGAAATATTTGAAGGGAAAAGCAAAGAACCTTGCAAAGGTTGAAGGTTCTATAATTGCTGGAAGTTTGACGGAAGAAACTTCTCACTTCACATCGTACTACTTTGCGTCAAAAGTACGTACTCGGAAAAGAGCTCCAAGGAGATATGATGATGGTGGTGTCGCGCCAACATACGCAGTTGCTGGTGTTTTCCAGACATCTTTAGCCAGATTGGGCGACTGGGTGGAAAATCAAAAGAGGTTTGGTGGTCGAGTGAAGAAGACGCTCATAGTGCACACACCTATATTCTACTTAATTGTGAGGATCCATTGATTCGTTATTTGAAAGGTAACATAAATGGACACGTATATATAAATTAACACATATATATAATTGCCAAATATTAATTAATATAAAAAGTGATTTTACAAGCCTATTGTTTTCACAAGTCGAAGAAACATTCCCTGGTATATCCACAACTGACGTACAAAAGGAAAGATCAACACTTTATAAAATGGTTGAAGAGTCAGGTATTAACTCAAACTCTTTATTCATAAATGATTTGTATTTTAACGTTCACTTTGTTTTTGCAGGTTGATTTTGACGACGATGCAGATTATCCTAAGTGGTTACATGAGTAATTCAATCTCCACATGTAAAGGTCACCACTTCACAGATGTATTTCACACGAGGCTATACTTTTCACACATATGAGTATGGTAGACAGCGGGCAACCAGTAACTATGGAATATGTGTGAAAGGGGAAACCGATTTCTACGGTATCTTGACAGAGATTATCGAAGTGGAATTTCCAGGGATATTGAAGCTGAAATGCGTCCTCTTCAAATGTGAGTGGTTCGACCCCGTCGTCAACAGAGGTGTTCGGTTAACAAATTCGGTGTAGTTGATGTCAATGGTGGAAGAAGGTACAACAATTCTTTATTTGGCATACATGAGTAGAATAAGCTTATTTCTATGTTTTCTTTATTTTCAGGTACAACAAATTCGAGCCTTTCATCTTAGCTTCACAAGCAGATCAAGTTAGCTACCTTCCATACCCTCGGATGAGAGAATCGGGAATAAATTGGTTATCCGTGATCAAAGTTACACCTCGAGGACGAATCATAAGTGGAGAAGAACCACCATTGCAAAGAAACAGATAAATGAAGTCGAGGAACCTGAACAACAAATTGATGACATTCTTCTCATTGATCCGCATAATCATGAGTATGAAGATCTTACCGACGATGGCACAGATGAAGCTGTTGAAGACGAGTTTAATGAAAATGATGATGTTTCTAGTGATGACGAAAATGTATCTGATTGATGTATTTGTGTGTTTAAATGATGATTGATTTTCAGACTTAATGCATGTGATTCGATTATAAAAAAAAATATTGAGTTTGAGGTTTTGAATGAAAAATAAAGGATTGAGGTTTGGATTGGAATATGAAGAGTAGAGATAGGAAAGATGGTGTTTGTGGTTTGGGGTTTTTGATTTTAGAGGTTTAGAAAGAAACCTCGTAATTCCTCGTAATTTACGACGAAATAACGAGGAAAGTAGAAAAAAAGAAATACACGGGCCTCGTTAATTCCACGTAAGCACAAACGTCGTAACGACCTCGTAAGCTTACGTGGAATTAACGAGGCTTTTTTTTTTTTTATTTCCTCGTTATTTCCTCGTAGGTTTACGAGGTTTTAACGAGATATGTTGTCTAAAACCCTAAACCCTAAACCCCAACCCCCATCTTTCTTATCTCTTTTGTCTAAATCCCAAACTCCAAAACCCCATTAATAATTTTCAAATCTTCAAAGATTATATTTTTAAATCTTCAAAAGATTATATTTTCAAATCTTCAAATGATTATATTTTCAAATCTTCAAAAGATTATATTTTTAAATCTTCAAAAGATTATATTTTCAAATCTTCAAAAATTGATATTATTTTCAAATCTTCAAATGATTATATTTAAATAAATAATTTGATTTTGTATAAGTTTAAATTAGGAAGAAGAGATTGATATTAGAATTTAAAGAATTGTGATTATAAATTTTGAGGTTTGAAATGTTAAGAATATTGAGGTTTGAGGTTTTGAATGAAAAATAAAGGATTGAGGTTTGGAATTGGAATATGAAGAGTAGAAGATAGGAAAGATGGTGTTTGTGGTTTGGGGTTTTTGATTTTAGAGGTTTAGAAAGAAAACCTCGTTAATTCCTCGTAATTTACGACGAAATACGACGAGGAAAGTAGAAAAAAAGAAATACACGGGCCTCGGTAATTCCACGTAAGCACAAATCGTCGTAACGACCTCGTAAGCTTACGTGGAATTAACGAGGCTTTTTTTTTTTTTTTTTTTTCCTCGTTATTTCCTCGTAGGTTTACGAGGTTTTAACGAGATATGTTGTCTAAACCCCTAAACCCTAAACCCCAAACCCCATCTTTCTTATCTCTTTTGTCTAAATCCCAAAACTCCAAACCCCATTAATAATTTTCAAATCTTCAAAAGATTATATTTTTAAATCTTCAAAAGATTATATTTTCAATCTTCAATGATTATATTTTTCAAATCTTCAAAAGATTATATTTTTAAATCTTCAAAAGATATATTTTCAAATCTTCAAATGATTATATTTAAATAAATAATTTGATTTGTATAAGTTTAAATTAGAAGAAGAGATTGATATTAGAAGTTAAAGAATTGTGGTTATAAATTTTGAGGTTTGATATGTTATGAATATATGAAGTAGAATATAAGAAAAGATGGGGTTTAAGGTTTGGGGTTTAGAGTTTAGAGGTTTAGAAAATAACCTCGTTAATAACTCGTAACTTACGAAGCATTTACGAGGAACAGAAAGACGGGCCTCGAATTTCATCGTTTATTTGGGACGGGCCTCGCAATTCCTCGTAATGTTACGAGGGTTTTACGAGTAACAAAAAGACGGGCCTCGCTAATTTATCGTTTAATTTGGGACGGGCCTCGCAATTTCCTCGTAAGCTTACGAGGTTTTTACGAGAAAGAGGAACACGGGCCTCTTTAATTCCTCGTAAACTTACGAGGAAATTGCGAGACCTCCGTAACTTATATATACAACCTCACAAACCTCACACTGTCCATTCCTCCCAACTTCCTCTCCACTTCCTCTCCCATTTCGTCTCTAACCCTTTCCCATTCCTCTCTCCTCCGAAAATGGTAATTTCCTCGCCCCTTTATTAGTTTAGACAATTTAGATAGGTGGTTAATTTAGGTGGTTAGTTTAGAGAATTTAGATAGGTTTACGGATTTTATGTTTGTTAGATAGATTTTTAAATTATTGATGATAGCTTTTTAATTATTGATGATCATAATCTCAAAAAAATATATTTTTGCAGGTTCGCCAGCGCATGCTTACTGCTCACTACAGGGAGATATTCGGTGAGCCTGGTAGTCAGTTAGACCCGCCAGGTTCTTCTTCAGGTGCCGGCGGTTCAGGTTCTTCAGATCAGGAGTCTGTTCCCGAGACTCAGCATTTCTTTCCCTCCGATTCCTCCTCCGATGGCTCAGCCTCAGCCGATGGCTCAGCCGATGGCTCAGCCGATGGCTCAACGATGGTTCCTCCGATGGCTCCCTCCGGTGCCTCCTCCGATGGCTCCTCCTGAGATCCCCGCCGCTGTTCATCCCGATCTCATGGTGCCACCTACTGTTCCGTTCTCGCAGTACACTGTCGAGGATATTCTTGGTATGCCAGGCAGAGCTGGTTTACCAATCATAGACCCCGACAGACCCGACGGGACTTTATGGTAAGTGTATTTTTTAAATTAATTAATTAATTTATAACTTCATTAAATAATTTAAATTTTCATTTTTTTTCCAGGTTTGGGGTTGACAATTCCCTTGCGACAGATGTAACCGAGACGATTAAAGGTTACTTCTCCATGGCGCATCCAAACTGGAAATTTGACGCCGATCTACATCCGAAAGACGTGGTTCAAATATTTACGCTGTAAGTAATTCTAATTAATAATTTTTTTTTTATTAACTAATTATTAATTTTTTTTTATTAACTAATTATTAATTTTTTTTTGCAGCAAAAGTATCATTGGTCCATCGGGGTCAGTGAGAGAGTGAGGAAGGCGTTTTACGAAAAGGCGCAAGTTCGCTTGTCGGACACGGTTTTGCAACTGGAAGGGTGCCTGGATCGTCAAGGGGTACACCCGTGGCAAACCCGCTGAGCTTACCACGGATGTTTGGGACGGCCTCATCCGTTTACTGGAAGGATCCTAACTCCATTAGGATCGCAAACATTTGTGCTGCCGCCCGTAACACGGTAGACGAGCACGGTAACGGCCCGATGCTACACTCTTACGGGCCAAAAACCACATGCCGGTGTCCGTTTGAAAATGGTACGTAATTAAATATTTAATTATTATTTAATATAATTAAATATTATTTCTAACAATTTTCTTAAATGTTTTTAGGCCAAAGAGTTGGGACGTCTTCCGACTCTTCCGGAACTTTACGAGCGGACCCACAAAAACAAGGCGGGCCAGTTTTTAGGATGGCAAGTCGAGCAAATCTACAACAACGTAATTGCTCGGGTTGAGGAGCGCCAGACTCAGCTGACCCAGCAGTCACGGGGCGACGGAATTACCAGTTACCTTATCCACAACTGAAGTGGATAAGATTTACGAGGAGGTAAATTTTTTAACATTATATCTTTTTAATTATAATTGATTAAATCCCTTTTAAATTTAACTAACAATATATAATTTTTTTTGTTTTAAGGTTGTCCCTAAGAAAAAGGGACGTACGTTGGGGATCGGTTTCCGTCAATGATGTCCCGAGAGCGACATCATCTTATGCCCAGAGCAGACGAAGAAGTCACTCAGTTTGCGTTCCGAGCTGGGCGCGACCAAAAGCCGTGTGAGTGGACTCGAGCCTTCATCGACGTTATAGCGTCCACAAATCGGAATGGGAAGCTTTGTTGAGGAACATGAACAACAAAAATCCCATTCCAGGCGAGTCATCGGGCACACATAACGAGGAGGATGTTACGAGGAGAGCGAGGAAATTCTACGAGGCGATGACGAGCCTTAGTTTTTTTAGTTTTTTTCGGTTTATGTATTATAAAATCCAAACTTAATTATATATAAATTTTTGTTTGCTTGTGAATTTTATTTAAAATTTATTTATAAATCCAATATTTAAATATTTTATTTGTTAAATTATATATTATTATTTATCAAAAATTTTTATTAATTCGAAAAATGGAAGTCTACGAGTTATTTACGAACGAAATGTTTCCGAGAAAATTTACGAAGAAATAGTTTCGAGGTTTTTACGAGGAAGTCTTCGAGGTCTTTACGAGGAAAGGCTTTTCGAGTTTTTACGAGGAAAACCTTTCAACGATTCTACATCGATTTTACGAGAAATCCTTTCAAGGATATTACATCGAATTACGAGGATATGATTTCAAGGATCTTACGTGTAAGTAACGACGCGAGTTCACGTGGTTTGTACGAGGAATTTAGGCGAGTGATTTACGAGGAAATG
>NC_079515.1:36032524-36081618 GCF_000801105.2 Raphanus sativus | reverse complement strand
TTTTATAAATAAATTATAGATTTTGATTTTTAATGAATATTTAAAACATTTTTACTGTTTTGCAATATTAATAAAATATGTATAAGGATATAATTTTAAATTTTGATTGGGGCAGTATCAAAGATTGGTCCGGCACTGATTAAAGGTTGAGTCAGAAAACCAAAGACACTATAGTTTTAGCTAAAACTGTACACGTATTACGCTATGAGTTATGCATCAAACTCAGAAGTGACATCACCATGTCCATGTATATATGAAAACTAGTATCAGTGTATTTGTTAGGTGAGATTTATGTAAGCGTCTCGAGAAAGAGAAATAATTTACTTATCTAAAAAATCATTAATTATTTGTATCATATACCGTCGCTATTGGTTTACTTATTTAAATGTTAACTATAAAATATAATCTATGTTTGTTTCTTAACATTGTAAGAAAATCGTGCTACACATTTGGCCTTGTTTGACGAAGAGAAAACACTACCCGATATTATCTTTAGAAGCTAACCAAAATCAAGATTTTTTTTGGGATACAGCAAACACACATGGAAGACTATCGCAAGGACATGTGTGATCTTGAAAACAAAAATATTTTACTAAAAATGATTGTTTGTTGAGATTTTGGTTCGAGTTGTAAATTAGACTAAGAGGATGACGAAGACATATATATGACGAAGACACTAAGACATGGTTCATGAACAAAGTAAGAGTTTTCGATTAGAGGATAAGATTTTATGCATAATGTATCATTTTAATATGGACTGCTTGGTCCACCAGTCCTTGACGTATGGGTGTCATTCACTTAATTAAATTATTTTCGTTTTTAATAATCTTCTTTTTAGTTTCCACAGTAATCAAATTTTAACACATGCAAGCTTATTTTCTTTATTTTACAATGCCTAAATATATTACGATATCTTTTTAGGAAAAACGTGTCAGTCTATTGTAATATTCTGGTGTTGATTTTAATGTTGATTATTGCCAATAGGGTGGAAAATTTTAGTTTCATCCATCATTATTTTTCATGTATACAATACAACTATACAGAGAAGAGCGATAAAGGAACAGAGTGTACCCAACCAAAGAAGCAGCCAAGATCAATACATCATAAAGTATTTGCATGTCATTTTAAATGATTAACTCATCCATATTTGAATTATTATCTTTTATTTGTCAAAGATTTGTTTAAGGCAATAATTGTCTGATCAATCACTTCATGCTGAATAAAAAGGTTTTCTATAAATCATAGATGATTACACGTTTTTGGTGTTCGCTATATTGTTTTTTTTTTAACCTTTATAGCTCAATGAGTTCAGATTATGACATAATGGCAACACTTATACATGGCCATTAGACAAAAAGATTCCGAGGAGATCGTTTTTCTTCTCATCCATGATGCACGCATACACTAGTTACGTATGAACTTGAGTTTATAACAAGGTAAAAACAGTAATATAAGTCATTAACTACAAACCCTGAGTAGCTGCGTTCTGTATTTTGCATTTTTCATTGGCACTTGCATGTAATAGTTACTAAAAGCAACTAGTGTTACATGCGTAGTACATATTGTGAGGAATTTAAACAAACGTAGCTACTGTAATCGATCAAATTCAAGGAAACAGAAGCATTTCATGACTAAAATGCAAGTGTAGAAATTAAACGAATGTAGCTACTTGCATAGATCCAATTCACATGGATGGAAAACCAAGTTTATACGTGATATTAAAGTGAGATACATTATTTGGGCTTTTTCAGTTTAAGGACTATTCTTAGCCCAAGAGTATGATAAATTTATCGGCCCAAGAATATGATAAATTTATCGGCCCAAAAGGAGTATGATAAAGCCGGGAAAACGACCTATTTCCCCACCGTAACTATGGCATAATAATAAATGTACACAAAGTTTAAGCCTCGTCCCAATTGCACACATACCAACTACAACAACGCCTTTCCACATACGAGAAAAGATCGAAACCCGTTTCCCCCTCAACTTTGAAAATCAGACTAATACCGACATATCGTGGTTAATAGTTGGTTAGTGTTTCTAAAACCCAGACTTAACCAATGACTAACCTATCTTAACCAAAAACAACCCGATTATCACCCGATTAGAGAATTAAAACCCAATTAAATCCCCATATATCAACCCATGACCCGATTAATCAAATTAGAAACCCTAAAACATCAACCCCTCTCTTTGGCGAAGAAGAAGGTCTCCGATTGTCTCTGATTGTCTCCAGTTCGGGAAATTCGACATCTCTCTCTCTTGTCTCTCTCTCTGTCTCTCTCTCTGTCTCTCTCTCGTTGTCTCTCTCTTGGTCTCTCTCTTGTTGTCTCTCTCTCGTTGTCTCTCTCTCTGTCTCTCGCTCTGTCTCTCTCTTGGTCTCTCTCTTGTTGTCTCTCTCTCTGTCTCTCGCTCTGTCTCTCTCTTGGTCTCTCTCTCGTTGTCTCTTACCATTTTGTATGTCTTTGTTTTGCAGGTATCAACAATGGAGCCATGGTCTGATGTGAATGTAGAGTGGAATGATGTACCTGCTTTCGATCCGGGGACACCTGATTCTCCTGATATTGACTCTGATGGTGAAGATAGAAGAGAGCGCAACGACTACAACATTGAGAAGGATGCCATGAACTTTGTTGATGAGCCTCCAGTGAAGCATAACCTGTATCCAGAGACAGAATCAGATGAAGAGGCAGACGTGGAAGAGAATCAGAGAAAAGAGGTTCAGAGAACTATCTACAGGCGCGATCAGTTTAGAAGAGGCAGTGGGGAGTTGTTTGTTGGGCAGGTGTTCATCAATGGAATTGCGTTTAAGGAAGCAGTGCTCGATTATGCTCTGAAAACGGGAAGGAACATCAAGCAGAATCGATATGACAGCACAAAGATCGGATTTGTATGTGAAGGCAAAGGTTGCTCGTGGCGCGTCTACGCCTCAGTTGCAGCAAAGTATCCCAACAAATGGCAGGTGAAAATCATGAAGAAGGATCATACTTGTGTTCCTACAGGTACTTGTGAGATGCTTAAAGTTCCACAAATAGCTCGCTTGTTTGTTGACAAGATCAGAGAAGAACCAGAATATTTCATGCCCATGAAGATGGAGGAGCTTGTTATGGAGAAATGGAAGATCAATGTTAGTAGGCCGCAATGCCAACATGCTAGGAACAAGGCGGTCAGATGGATTGCAAGAGAGTATGATGAGCAGTTTGGGCGGTTGAGGGATTACTGCGCTGAGATAAGAAGCTCGAATCAAAATTCTTCTGTGGAGCTTGACTGTGTGAAGAATGATGCTGGCATTGACGTTTTCAACAGATTTTATGTCTGTTTTGATGCTCTGAGGAGAAGCTGGAAAGAAACATGCAGGCCACTAATTGGAGTAGATGGATGTTTCTTGAAGTCTAGGATGAAAGGGCAGCTGCTAGTGGCTTTGGGTCGCGATGCCGATAACTCTATTTACCCTATCGCATGGGCTGTGGTAGGAGTAGAGAATACAGACAACTGGTTGTGGTTTGTGAAAAAGATCAAGGTTGATCTAGGACTAGAAGAAGGAGATGGTTATGTTATGGTTTCAGATCGTCAGAAGGGATTGATTGCTGCTGTGAAGAGAGCACTGCCGGGAATTGAGCATAGGATGTGTGTTAGACACATCTATGGTAACTTGAAGAAGAACCATGGAAAGAAACCAGATATGAAGCTAAAGCTTTGGAACCTTGCTTGGAGCTACAATGAGGCTGATTACAGAGCAAACCTCTTAGACATTCAGATGTACGATGCAGCTGTTTATGACGACGTGATGAAGGCAAAGCCAGAGAAGTGGTGCAGGGCGTTTCACAAGCTTGGACCTTATTGTGAAGACGTGGAGAACAATTCAACCGAGTCATTCAACAACTCCATAGGTAAAGCCCGAGACAAACCCTTTGTACCTATGTTGGAGACAATAGCTCGCTTGGCAATGGTTCGTATAGCGAAAAGGGATGTCATCTGCAGCAGTTACGAAGGGATTTGCACACCGTATGTCGTTGAGATGCTCGAGAAGTTGCACCAGAAAGCTTCAGAATCGACGATTAGACCTTCCACCAACCAGACATATGAATGTACTACTAGCTATGGCTGTGCACATAGGGTTAACTTGGAGAGTAGAACTTGTAGTTGCAGGAGATGGGAGATTACAGGGATCCCTTGTGAGCACGCCTATGGAGTTATGTTGAAGAAAGGTCTAGAGGCTCAAGACTATGTGGTTCACTGGTTTAAGACACCTACGTGGAGGCGTACGTATGCTGAAGGGATTGTACCATTGCGTGGAGCAAAGTTCTGGCCCGTAGGAGAAGAACCATCTATAATTGAACCTGTGATCCCAGATCAACCAGGCCGTAAGAAGGTGACTAAAGCAGATAAAAAGAGGAAGAGAGGAGTCAATGAATCACCATCGAAGAAAAAAGACAAGACCTTGAAGCGGATCATGCACTGTGGGCAATGTGGTGCTGCTAATCATAACATCAGGTTCCATAAGAACAAGGTTTGTTTCATTTCTCTCTCGGTTTCTCTCTCGGTTTTGTTGTTTATGATGATGTGTTTTGGATTGAAATGAAGCTTGTTGAATTGATTGGGGATGTGATGTGTTTTCAGACTTTTGTGAGTGGTGAATCTTCTCAGCCTGAAGCCTCCCAAGGTGTTTGCACTCAAGGCTCTCAGTCTAGGAAGTGAATATGCAAAGAAGAGAAGAGAGATTTGAAGAAGTGGTCTGTTTTTGTGGTGTTTTAAGTGTTTTTTCTCGGTTTTAGGTGTTTTTTTGAGGGTCTAGGACCTTGTTTCTCGGCTTTAGATTCCTTTTGCACGTTTCATGACCTTGTTTCTCGGGTATATGAACTAGTTTAATGGATTTAGACTCTATTTTAGTGTGTTCAAGATATGTTGCTGGGTCAATGTATGATATTTTAATGGCTTTAGTCATGCTTTTGAATGCTTTTGAAAGGATTTAGAATTCTTGATTCTCACAATTTAACAGCATAATCATCTTAAAATAACATCCTTCTTTCATCATTTTAAACAACAGACACAACATAAATCATCATCTTAGACAACAGACACAACAGAAACAAACTAGACACTTAAACATACCACCATTAGACATAACAAATCGAGAAAAATTATAGTATCTTAGCCAACACAACCATCCCCACACATCCTAAAACAACAAGCACCAGCGCCTTCTTCACCTCACTTTTGACTTCATTCACAACATCTTCCATTCTTGCAGAAATCTCGGTCTCTAACTTCAATCCAAACTCTTCAAACTTTGTCTTCTCTTCTTGGGCATCCCTTTCTTCTTCCACACGACCAGTCAACATGCCCTGTTCAAGTCTCCCTATCCTAAACGACAATGCTTCAACCTCATCCAACAAAGCCTCATCAACCCATTTGTAACTGTGATTATCATTACTCAGCTACAAACACAGAAAAATTGATTCACCCACACATTTTGAACAATCACATTTTGAACAATCACATTTGTAACTGTAATTAGAAACAAACTAACCCTTTTCTCTGCCGCAAAAGCACAACGAAAGTATCTTCTGCAAGGATTTGGCTTCGAATTTGACATCAAGGGGATAACTAATTCTCCACACCAACATCTCTTCGGAACACCAACAACACGACCTCTTGCTCGACCCGTAGAGACTCCACTCGAATTTCCCGATTCATGACTCATACTTTTTGGGTCTGGGCAAATAGAATCTCTCTCTGAATTTTTAGGTTTTAGGGTTCTAAAGACATGAACTCGATTTTGGGGGTTTTAAAGGGGTTTCGGGTCGGGTTTAAATCGTTTCTTACTCGGATCTTTATCTGGGTCGAAGTGTACCAATACGAACCGGTTTACTATCGGTTCATGTAATAAACCATTAAAACCAACTTAAATCTTGGTTGAGGGGGAAACGGGTTTCGATCTTTTCTCGTATGTGGAAATGCGTTGTTATAGTTGGTATGTGTGCAATTGGGACGAGGCTTAAACTTTGTGTACATTTATTACTATGCCATAGTTACGGTGGGGAAATAGGTCGTTTTCCCGATAAAGCCTGTATGTTTAAAAGTGGAAGTCCCTTGTCCAGCGCTAGCCATAGGAGATGGTAACAAGTTTCTAAATCCATGAGGATAAGGGTGCAAAGTGCAAACAAATAGAGTTTTAATGAACAATAATGTCAAAAATATCTCTGGGACTAAAAAGAAAGTAGTTGAACAATAAATTCTGGAGTCATTGTGTTTCATTGTATAGATAGGCCAAGCCAAGTACTTCTGACCGGTTTTTATTGCACCTTTATTGCCATCAGAAATACATATTAACTTTACATATTATTTCATGCAAGTAAAGTTTTCTTCTCTTTGGGTCACAAGCAAGGAGCTCTAGATCTTAAAAGAAGTAATGAGGATAATGTGGACTTAACTTATGAACATGTGACTTGGTTCTTAGTAGATACATTTTTTTCTTGGCTATTTCAAAGACTTGTACAGTCTCATACTCTCATGTATATGTATAATATGATCAGAGTCTTGTATCATATTAGTCAACCTGAAAATTCTACTTCTTATGTAATTTTACATTAATTTTAAAATTAACATCCACCCACCAAATAAGCATGTCTTTAGTCAAAATCATATGAATAATGATCTCATACATTATAAAAACGAGGAATATAACCATCTAGAAGAGAAATGACATACATCGTAAATAACAAAGTTTTCACTTGGTTGGCTTTATTAGGCAGTATGAAAATGAAACGAGAATTTTCTAAAGGCTTGGATGTAAAAGATATAACAAAGTCATAAAAAATCCACTTAATAAAGTTCCAAGACCATCAGTATCAGACTGGGTCACCACATCAAATCAAATCCACATTAAAATCAAACAACCCTAAAGGAGCCACTATCTTCTTCTTTTTTTTTCTTTTATTCCCCTCGAAACTCCATATTGCTAGATTTTGCTTATCTCTTTTCCTAGCTAAATGATAACACTACAGTTAGTTATTTAGTGATTAATATCTTATAGTATAATACAGAAAACTACATTTATATGTAAATAACTAGATTCCACGATCGGATTGCTTCCAAATCTGTATTTATTTGATCAATTATGAGTGATTTTGATCGTTATATATATATATGTCAGCATTAGATTTTTTTTTTTTTAAAACAGTGACGTGGCACAATTAGTGTCCGAATACCGTTTACCTTTAGTCAACGCTGAATATTCATTTACGTTAAGCCTTTCACTGGAAGCTCTGTTTTGTAAGAGCTTTTCTTGTTATACTTTTTTTTTTGTTTTTTTAACATAAACAACCCAAACTATCATGCGATTCGCGGCGCCACCGCCACATTCCGGCGATATCTCACCAGTTCCCTCACCGGCGCCTTCCCCGTCACTTTCACCGTATCCCGGTGAAGCAGATGAGATTCTTTCCCGTTCTTCTGATCCTCCTCTCCAGTTCAGTCCTCCTTTGATCGCTATGGTGGTTGTTCTAGCCGCCACTTTTCTCTTCGTGACCTACTCTCGCCTCATCTCCCGCCGTTTTATATCTCCCGTTCTCCGTCGTTTTCGACGGTGGAGATCCCGTCGCCGCCGTCTACTTCACCTATCCTCTGCCTCGACTTCATCCTCCCATCTCCGATCGCCTTTCGACTCGTTTCACCACTCCTCCTACGGATTAGACGATTCCGTTATCAAAACGCTTCCTCTGTTTCTCTACTCCACCGCCTCTTGCACCGTTAAATCCTCCTCCGCCGTTGATTGCGCTGTTTGTTTGTTGGAGTTCGAGGATGGAGATTACGTGCGCACGCTTCCGTTATGCTTCCATGCTTTCCACGTCGAGTGCATCGACGAGTGGTTACGTTCTCATCCTAACTGTCCCCTCTGCCGCACGGCTATTCTCCGATCCGGCGTCGTTTCATCTACCTCGCCTTTCGTCCCCTTAATGGCTCCACGGATTCGTCCGAGCTTCGACGACGAGATCGCTGCTGCTGCTGCTGCGATCGACGAGGAGATCACAGCGTCAGTGGAGGAGCGATCACCGGATCGGGAGTTTAAGCGATCTTACTCGTTCGGTTACGAGAGGGAAGAATCGGCAGCGACGCCGTGGAGACACCGGAGATCCACGTGGAGCAGCAAGCAGCAGCGTCAGTCTCCGTTCGGAAACCTAATGTCGAAATCGAGAGTGTTCTCGTTGCGTTACCACAGGAGCGCGAAATCGCGGCGGCGATCGGGGGTGTTCTTCCCGATATCGGAGAGGATTCCGGCGACGGGAAGCTCGTCGTCGAGGCGGACGAAGTCGATGACGAGTCCGATGTTTTTCAGAACAGCACCGCACTCGTCGAGCCGGCTGAGGTGCGGTGATCCAGAGGCGCTGTTGTCGCCGGAGAGATGGAGGAGAGGGGACACGTGTAGGGTGGATATGTAACATGAGATTGGACGGTGGTGATGGTAAGGGAGAGTGGGGAGGAGAGGAGGAGAAGAGCATTAATGGGAATGTGGGGTTTGGCATTAAATGGAATTTAAATGGGACGAAACAGAGAAGAGAGATTCAGAAAATGCTCAAGCTTCTTTGCTTCGTAACAACAACAACAACAAGGTTCGTTTATTCATTTGTTTATTTTGCAGTTTCTCTACCTGATTTATTAGTGGTGTATAAAAATTCTATGTGCAGTGGCATACGCCAAAGCTGAGAGGGTCCGAACTGATCCTGGTCCAAAGACAACTGAACTCGATCCAAAGATCGAAGACTGGACTGTTTTGGTAGTATAAAACTATAAACTACTGTATTTCTCTTGGAGTGTCAAATGCATTAACTTCCAAACCTGCCAAAGTTATTATAGAAACGACGAAGTCGACAATCTCGTTTAACTTTCGTTTCTATAATAACTTTAGTATTGTCGGTCGCCTAACTGCTTTTATATCACGGAGTTTAATGTTTGCTAAGCTTTCTGTTCAAGTGTTCATACTACTAATTTTTCTGTTTAGCTGTCGATTTAATTTGACCAAAGGTAATTTATGATTAGTTACATGGTGGAGAATAATGTTACATTTGAGAAGGCACGGATCTAAATTGCGCCTTTGGTTTCCTACAAAATGTTATTGATAATGATAACATTACTGATATTATATGGGAGCTAGCTAAAACGCTTAGCTTCTTACAAAGAATTTTTCACGGAAAATGATTATGATTCTAGTTGGAAAAACTACAATTCCAAATTAAATCTCTAAGCATAATTTCATCTACATATATATGGTTTCTTTGGGGCATTTTTACAGAGTAGTCTCTCTTTTAGTTGCCCTCTGTTTTCATTGTATACAACTGTTTGTTATTTAAATCTGTTTTCAGATTTAATCTGAAGCTCTGCTAGGAAACTTTGCCATGCATTTCAAGTGAAAAGGAATACAGATCGTGTGAAACTGTAAAGAGAAACATCTTTTTTGCTAACATTTATCAAATATAAGGCGCAATCACAAGTTTCTCTCTTAAGAATGCTGACGAGTTAGAAGATCGACATCAACCCGAACTTCTAGCTTCTCTAAAGATGGTCCTGATTTGAGAATGTTTCCGCATAAAAAAAATATCTGTATTTTCTTCACGAGACATTCAAGCATTGTAGCATTGTAGTTACAGACACAAACACATGAGTCTTCACTAGTCATGTCTCATGACTCATGATCTAAAATTTGTTATACAGTTTTTAATCTAGACATATTTAAATGTCGCTGTTTCATGAAGAAATATGCGTGATTTAAGGATCGTTCTTCAAAGAAAGACCCTATAACCAATACCCAATCAGACACTTCAGATTTAGAGTTTTTGTTTGTTTCCAACGTGCTAACAATATCAATTTAGTCATGATCCAATTTCTTGTGCTGATAATTATTAGGTTTATTAGTGTCTTTTATTAGCCGCTAAGTATATTCAAATTACGTGACTTTGAAACATTCTCGGCTGATGAGACAGGACGTGGACATGCAAGTTGACCTTTTTTAACCTTACATGCAGGTAGAATTGGGGAGAAAAGATATCACATTGGTTTTTGGAGTTCTGTTTATTCTTTAATGCTTCATTTTTATGCGTACTTTTTGTATCATAAGTTTTTTTTCTTTGTAAAGGGGCAACTTTATGTCATAGTTATAACTTATAAGCATCACTACCATTCCTCTTGGAAAAGGGATTAAAGGACTTCAGTAAAGTAAATCGTAAATTCGTAATTTATAAGTTGTTAAAAATAGCAGGAATGAAACTAATATTAAAAAAAAACTAACATTAAATGTTATGGTTTCAAATTTAAGAAATTAGAGATTTCGGTTTCAAACTTTGTTGATATTCAAAAAAGAAAAAACATGCAATATGTCCACGCGTTGTGTAAAGAGAACTATCATGTTTGTCTACGTCGAAGACTCCTTCAAGTCGGATAATAAAAGATCAGAAAAGGTCTTCTATACGCTGCTTCATTGTAGACTTCACATTTGAAAGAATAAAAAATCTGTAACTGGTATAAATACACACACATAACTTTTTCACCTACAACACATAAATATAGAAAATGAAGAGAAACGTGTTGTTGATTGCTTTGGTTCTTCTGATTCTCTCTTTCTTGATTTCATCTTATGCAGCTTCAACTCAGTCATGCCACAACCGCAAACTTTGTAAGGAATCCTGAAAATTTATCATTCCACTTGTACTCTCTATTTTACATTTTTGGTTTACTGATTAGCGTCATGAATTCATCAAACAGTAAATATAGAAGCATGCCCTAGTAAGTCAAGACCGGCAGGCAAACCATGAGAACGGCAATCTATGGTTCGTGGTGGTTAAATGGACCGTTTACAAAAATAGATACATTTAACTTTCGCTTGAACAGAATCCCTATGAATACAGTAATCTCCATCTATATGCATTTGGGTGTCTTTTAGGCGCCAAGATGAAATCTTTGTAGATCTATCCCCCTAATTATTTCTAAGCTATGACATATAATTGTCTTTCGTTTCCATCCATCTATTGTATACATCTTCTAATAAGTGGTCTCTAATTGTTTGTTACACTGTTATTTCATTATGTATGTTATATACTCTTATGAATAAAAGAAATGGAATTTCATTGTATGTATAGTAGTTGTGGAAGGAGAGAAACATTCAATTATATATGCCTCCATCTCCAAACATATTCTCACTTGGTTAGAGAGAGATTCACCAGATTCTCTGCAGCAAGATCGATTGTCTTGATCGCCTAAGGTTTCTCTTCATGCTATTCGTCACCCTCTACAACCTCACGAGTCACGATCAAGATACCTTTCTTACACTTTTGTCCGGGCAACTTTCGTAACCCCTCATCTCGATTCTGGATAGCAGCTAGGTGTACTGCCTTCTTTTTTTTAACATAATAACTATTTTATTACTCTAAATTGAGGTGGTTTTAAAAATAGAAATCAAAAACAACACTAAAAGCAAGTCGGAAGAATAACCCTACAAAAAAAAATCTCGCACTCTTAGCTAAAAGATAAAAGAATCAGTTATACAGTTTGCCACACGAGTTACGTATAGGACACACCGAATGCTCTGGAGCCTTTTCTTAATCTTCCAAATTCTTTGAGTTCAGTTGAAAAATTATGTCAAACCCTAGGATATTGAGTCATTGTGAGTATCTATTGCCTATTTGATCCAAAATTTTGGACTGTCGAGTGAGTACTGAAGCATGGATTCCATTACCCATATATCTTGTGCGTCTCATTGTTTTACCGAAATTGATGATTAACGTTGGAGATATTTTATATATTTATTAAACATGAGAGATGTCTAGGCGAATCCCGACTAATCCTGCTCATGTGGGCCGGCGACAGGTAGCCACATGTGGAGTTAACAATTTTACATTGGAGGAGAATCGATCTTTGATCTGGAAAACCATTAAACCACTACTACTAGATAATTTCGATACACATAAAGGTACTTATTCATGGTATTTTTTTTCTTCTAATGCAAGTATAAGGAGAAGAAACTAAAGATTAAAAGGCCAACATCCGCTCATTAAAAATGCATTGACTTATACAAATCTTCACCAACTATGGTGAGAACGACGCTGATATGATCGCCACCTAACAGTCTTACACTAACAACTATTTATTTACTATTTATGCTTTAGCTAGACAAAAGATACATAGGGCAGAAAAATGAGTCTCAAGTTCATCCTATTAATAGCTTCACTTTTACTTTTATGCATCCCATCTTCTGAATCGGCAATCCTTCCATTTCTCAGAAACCAGAAATTTTGTAAGTCTTTTGCTTCTTTTTTTTTTTTCCGTCAAGATAGATTCATTATATATAAAAGGCAATAAAGCCAAAACCTCCTTACAAAAGGGGAGCTTCCTGCAACTACCCAGATCAGCCCACCCAAAAAACAGAGCAAGAGAGAATTACAAAACAGAGCACTATAAAACAGAGGCCTTCACACTTCTGTCCTAAACTCATTTCACCGTTTCAATGTTATCTCAGCTCTTCCCCAACGATCTTCAACTAAGACCACAATTAGAGACCTCGACTTTCATTCACAAAGAATTCAAACAACCAAGATGGATGCCCTCTAGCGACATAAGAATTTATCAGTCCATACTTGTTGACACTTTGAGCAATGAGTGACGACCCTTTATTGGCTTCTCTCGTCACCACCTTTAGTTTCCAGTTTGTGATCCCTTCCAGCTCCTTTTCCATAACAGAAGTTTGGTATAGGAAGGAGGGCCACGCTCGAGGACGTTGAAGTGCTCCAAATAAATCTGCAAACTCTCCTGCAAAGATGATATTAGATTGTCTCTGGCTTCTCATACTTTCAAAGGCCCATAAAACAACCACCAGCTTTGCATCCTCTCTATTCTTTATTCCAGAGAAAGCTCTCCTACTATGGCAAAGGACCACACCTCTGTCATTTCTCAAAACCCAAGCTCCTCCCACACATTCCTTTTCACTGGAAAAATCCATTCCCACGTTACACATCACCCAGTCTGATTCTGGCGGGTTCCATTTACGGTGAAGAGAGGTTCCCGTGGTTTTTTCTGCTTTTGCCCACTCAGCGTCAGTTTCTTGAGCCACATACCATTCATCGGAGTCTCTCACCGCTTTGATTACCAGTTCCTCCGCAGATAGGCATCTCCCTTCAAATGCCATCTCGTTCCTTCTCTTCCAAAGATTCCACAGGATCCAGGGCCATACCCTCTTATCTTCCTCCCGCAGGTTAGTATTTCCATTAAGATTGAGAAGAAAATTCATGTTTGTAAAAACAGAGTCTTCAGAAAAACCTCCATTGCGTTGAGGAATGGGTGAGACTGCCCATACTAATCTAGCAAAGGTGCATTCAAATAATGCATGATTTATCGATTCTGTCTCATTTCCACAGGTTTGACAACGATTGTCAATCTTCATTCCTCTTGCCCTGATCAAGTCTGCCACCGGAAGTGCATTGCTCAAAGCTTTCCATAAGAAAACTCTAACCTTTGGAACTGTTTTAACTTTCCAAACTTTCTCCTTAAGCACATTGGTGGAGGGTTCTCTAAAGGCTTCTGGGTTCTGCTCTCTTGTTTTTAAAGAGGAAGCAAGCCAGTAGGCCGATTTCACCGTTAGTTCCCCACTTTTGTTGAATTTCCATGTGAAGAAATCCTGTCTTGCAGCCACAGGTTGGTTCCTCATGATCATCTGAACATCACAGGACACAAAGACTTCCTCCAAGCCCGCTTCATTCCACTTTTTTGTCTCTGGATCAATGAGTGAGCTTGCCATCAAGTTTACATCAAAACGAAGGTTTTTAAACCATGGAGCTCTGAGTCCTTCCACTGGATCATCTATCCATTTGTCCAGCCATACTCTTGTATTTTTGCCATCTCCCACTCTGTGTCTCAGGCCTTTTTGGAGCAATTCTCTCCCAAACAAAAGACTCCTCCATGCAAAGGATGGTCTCTCTCCCATTGAAGCCGAAAGAAAATCTCCATCCTTAAAATATCTACTCTGTAAGAAAGTTGACAGTAAGGAGTGGGGTTGGTTAAGAATTTTCCAAGCTTGTTTGGCTAACAAAGCCTGATTAAAACATTCCAAATCTCTAAAACCAACACCCCCAAGCTTCTTAGGTAGACACATCTTATCCCATGAGACCCAATGAATCTTTTTCTTATGAGCATCCGAGCCCCACCAGAAGTCTGCATAAACACTTATCAAGCTTGATATCAATTTTTTTGGAAGCCGGAATGCAGACATTGCAAAAACCGGTATCCCTCCCGCTGAAGACTTCAGCAAGACCTCCTTTCCTCCTTGAGATAAATGTCGCAAATACCATCCTTCTAGCCTTCCTTGAGTTTTATCTTTGATGTATGACAGCATCTCAATTTTTGAACCCGAGAAACACTCCGGAAGACCTAGGTATTTGCTTGCTCCTCCCTCATTCATAATCCCCAAGATGTTCTTTATCTCTGAGCAAACTTCCTCCGCAACCCTCACCCCAAAAGATATGGAAGATTTTTGTAGGTTTATACTCTGTCCCGTCGCCGCTCCATAAAACTGCAGGATTCTATGGAGAGTCGAGGCCTGATCTTGTGTAGCTTTGCACATAAACAAGCTATCATCTGCAAACAAAAGATGGTGTATTGCCGGGCCTTCTTCCGAAAATTGCAGACCATTAAAGAGTCCATTTCTTTCTACCACATTGAGCAAGTGGGTGAGTCCTTCAGTGCATAGCACAAATAGAAATGGAGATAATGGATCTCCTTGTCTCAAGCCTCTTTGTGGAGTGATCAAACCAAAAGGTTGGTCATTCATCAGTACTGCAAATGTGACTGAGGTTACACACATCATCACCATCTCTACCCACTTCGGGTCAAAGCCCAATGCTGTCATGAGATTCCTTAAATAGCTCCATTCAACACGATCGTAAGCCTTGGACATGTCCGTTTTGACCGCCATGAACTCTTTCGAGACAGATGGATGGACTTTCAGTGCGTGTACAGCCTCGTGAGCGATGACGATGTTATCTGCAATGTTCCTCTCACTCACAAATGCCGATTGGTTCACAGACACCAAGGAGTTCAGGAAAGGTTGGAGCCTCTTCACCAAGATCTTCGAAACGGCTTTGTATAATACCGAGCATAAGCTTATCGGCCTCAAATCAGTCATGTTCTCAGTGTTTGGAATCTTTGGGATCAGACACAAGTATGTGAAGTTCCAATCCTTCGGTAAAACCCCTGTCTCAAAGACCTCCTGTATCTCTTTCGTTACTTGATCGCCAATAATTTCCCAATACTTCTGAAAGAAGGCTCCTGTCATACCATCCGGGCCAGGCGCACTGTCGGCGTTGATGGAAAAAAAAGCTTCTCTAATTTCTTCTTTAGAAACTCTTCTTGTAAGATCAGAGTTCATTGCCTCAGAAACCTTAGGCGAGAAACGTGCTCTCTAGAATCCCCTTGTGGGTTTAAGTTGTTCACTGTGGGTCCAGTAAAACATTAAATCGAGGAGTGAGTTAAGCAAATTTCACACGTTATCTTTCAGAAAGTTCAGTACTTTTATATTTTATTCCTATATTCTGCTGTGAGAGTACAAGATATTAAGTGTTTTTCTACCTACTCGTTCTTCCTCTTTGAAGACGTTGGTTGAACATTAAAGTTAGATCTGAGATTTCTGTGTTTTTATACCGAAAAATTCAAGATGTCTGCTGCAATGGACAGAGCTCTTATGGCTCTATCACTGGAAGATGAAGAAGAAGAAGTACCGTTCACTATGCCGGAGCTACCTGGGTTTAGTTCGGCAGAAGAAAATGCTCTCAGTCTCATAGGAAGAACCCTCTACCCTGAACGTCAAAAAATGTCAGGTCTCATCCTTACCATGCCTCGCAAATGGCAAAAAGAAGGAAAAGTCAGGGGAGTGGCGCTGTCAGATGAAAAGTTTCAGTTCATCTTCAAAACTGAACATGACTTGCTTGATGTTCTCGACAAAGGAGTTCACACCTACCAGGACTGGGTTATAGTGGTGGAGAGGTGGGTTGAGAATCCGCCGGATGATTATCTCCAATATATTCCTCTGTGGGTTCAGATAAGCAAGATCCCGGTTAACTACTACACGGTGCCGGCTCTGTTTTCTTTGGGGGAAATGCTAGGGGAAGTGAAGGTGGTGGCTTTCGATCCATCAAAGCCTATTACTCAACCTTCATCAGAGTTCAAGTCCGTTTCAATGTAGCCAATCCTCTGAAAATGGCTAGAGTCTTGAACATGGGGGGTGGTAAAACTCATACTATCCACTTTGACTATGAAAAAATCCAGAAACGCTGCTACACCTGCAGGAGGATGAATCATGAAAAGGCAAACTGTCCTTGGGAGGTGAAGAAGAGACAAGAGGCTGCAAGTGCTAGAAGGGAAAAAATTATCACTGAGAAGAGTAAAGCGGCACCAGTGCTTAAGCAAAACGATCCTCTCTTTGGAGTCCTTGAAGAGGAACAGGTGGGCATCAATACATCAACTGGTAGACCTAGAATTGCGGAGGAAGTGCTTGAAGAGATGAGAAGGTTCCTGCTAGCAGACACAGGTGAAGCACTTGCAATTAAGATTGACAAGGTGAAGAAGTCTGTTGCTGAAACAGAAAGGGATCCTATTCTTCAGAGGACTGTTTTGAGATTGGAAGCTGCACCTTTACTCACAACAGATCTTAACAAAGGGAAGGGTCCGGTTTTTGACTATGGTGAGAAGGAGATAGAAAGATGCAACTGGGACCTGAATGTCAACCCAAACAAGTTTATGGCGGCCTCAATGAAAGCTAATAGACCCATGCTGGCTCTCACTGCTCCTATGGCCAGCGACAAAGTATTTTCTGAGGAAGCTGAGAGTGACTTCAGGGGCACGTTTTCTGGTAAGTCTTTTGCTTCATCTAAATAAATTTATGTGTAAAATATATATATAGGAAATTAATTAGTTTTGAGTGTGGTACAAGTCAATGAAGAAGGAAGAAAGATTCACATTCGCAAGGAAAACAAGATCAGCGTAAGAGTCAGCCGTTCACCTCCTGCCAAAAGCAGAAATTGCTGCAATGATTAAAAGAAAATCTGCACAATATTCCCAAAATGATCAGAGCTTAAATACGTAAAGAGTATTTGCTAATTTGTACAAGTTTCAGGGGTAAAACGTAGTTGTTAAAACTCAAAGGCATGTTTTCAACCTTCCAATTTTTTTTTTTTGTTTCTCCTCCTGTAACAAACTCTTATTCACTCCGCCTTGTTATCATCTCCGCGAAATCTGTTGTATGTTTAGTAAAGAGGTTCTGTCACCGGGAAGGGGGAAGACTTCGGCTCTAATAACAGATGATATGAATTTGAGTGGTAGTAGAGATATTATAATTTAAGTTCTTATAAAAAAATATTCAAATTCTGTTGACAAGAGCAGAGTCACTTTCCATATCTGACTTATATTCAAATATGTATTCAGAAATCTGAAACTCTGCTTGAAACGTAAGCAAAATACAAATAAAAGAAAAATCCTAATCTCAAAAGACTCCATTTTTAAGGCTGGCGAATTAGAAGATCGATATCAGCACCAACTTCCACAATCTTAGCTTCCTTAGATGCCTTTGCTGATTTGGCAATGCTCTCCACCTCAAAATCTATCGCTATCTTCTTCACGAGCCCTTCAAGCATCTGTCATCATTACACAAACAACATACACCCATTTAAAACAGTTATGTAACCAACAAGTATAGAACTCTAGTGGTTTGAGAACTAACCAGCGAGCCTATTGCTACCAAACTCCGGAACTTGGAATCAACATCTGCAGCTTCCTCTTCTGCAATCTGTTTAAATTATCATTTTTTTAGCACAACGAAAGAAAACTCCGGAAACTTTTTGGTACATTGGTTCTCTCAGATTAGACCTACCTGCAATGCTGCTGAAAGGACTTGAGATTGGCCTTCTTCATCTTTCTTCTCTATTAGTAGCACTGCATAACTGCAAAAAAAAAACATAGACGATGGTGTTGATGTTATGTGTCAACAGTGAGTAATATAGATTCTAGAGCAAACTTAGTATAAGAGAGTATCTTACTTGAGAAGTAACGTCGAATACGCCAACTGCAGATTCTTATTTGGTGATGAATAACAGTTTGAGAAGGCATCAAGAATCTGCATCCAATAGACAGCACATATCCAACGATGAGTACCCGAGAAACCACTTCTTCAAATTAACATAATAAACACACAAAAACACGAATCTATAGGCGCTACAGTTAAGTAAAATTATAAACTTCGTTTCTAAGCATTCACAAACGCAGCTCAAACACGGATATTAGACATAGAAACCAAAAGCTGGTTCATGGAGGTCATCAGATTCACAAATTATGATATAAACCCATAGAAACGAAACAGTACTTACTTGACTATGATGCTTCTGTAGCCAGTAATGAAATGAAGGATTCTTGAATAGATTAACAAGGACACGAACAGTTGTTAGAAGATTTGCAGGAAGAGCCGAATCTTCTGTGACTTTCTTTATAACATCCAGAAGCAGATCTGATTAAAATTTATTCACAGAAAGATACAAGTTAAATAAAGAAAGTCGCCTGATACTTTTATTAAATACAGAGGGAAACCGTAACTTCACGTGAGATAATTACCATTGTTGTTTTCCACATGCTTAATAAGTAGGCTTGCTCCATGAGGATGCAAAACGAGCATCCTGACTAAATCAGTAGCTGTACAAAAACCATAAGCATAAGAGCTAGAAACCAACAATTGTCACAAAATAGAGTGGCTAGCAAAAAGTTAAAATGATTTACGGCCATGGAAACCAAGAATACTGTTCATAAAAACCAAAACATATCTCATTTTTGGTTGTTGTATAAGCATATCAGAGAATCAACTGACTTTTAGCTATATGGTTACTATGGAAAGCTAAACATGTAGTAAACGGTTTTTTTGACTAATTGATTGAAAAGAGAAGATTTACCCGGAAACATCATCGCAGGTGGCCATGCTTGTATCACTTTCAAAAGCAAAGCGATATCGATGTCAGCAAAACTGGTAGCGTGGTAATGTGATGTGTCCTTGAGTATATTCACGATTGCGCCCACTCTGGATACTTCCGCTTCTGTCATGGACTTGTCAGTATGTACCTTCAAAAAAGGGGAATTTTTTTTCAAAACACACAAATTACCAACACTAGTATAAGTCAAATAATCACTGAATCGTTCTTGGAGTAACGGTGCTCGTGTGCCAGAAGTTACTATTGAGAGCTTACTGGGTCAGATCGTAGAGTATTGTTAAACTCTGTCATCTTTTTCAAGATCCCGTCATATTGAGCAACATCAAAAACTAGCACTCCTCTCTGGAGAAAACAAAGGAAGAAACAAATGATCAGGAGCTAGAAACAACAAACAGGAATAAAGAAAGAAGAAAACTAGCGTACTTTAGGAATGTGCTTGTATAAAGGTTTTGCTGGTGTTGCTGCAACAGAAAAGGGTCAAAGTTCGTCAAACCTCAAAAAGGAAGAATATTATTTAAAAAAAAACGAAATCCTTTATTAGAAAAAATAACTCAGTCTCACGATGTATTCATACCAGCTGAATGAGATGCTTGCCCAGGAACATAAGCATTTGCTGTTACGCAAAGAAGGCAGACCATAAAAAATTACAGTGAAACCTGAAGACAAAATCCCAAACAAATTTTTTTTAAAAAAATTAGAAATATTACCGCCCGTGAAGGGATCACGAAAAGATGGATTAAAATTGAAGTCTTTCTGCCCAGAGTTCTGTAATATAAAATCAACAATCTGCTGACGGTATGCGACGGGAAGATTCTCTTTCAGAAGCCACTTGTCAGCTGCATCATAAGGATTGTCTGCAAGACAAGAAACCATTTGGGTATAAATAAATTGAGGCACTTGCTTGTAGATGCAGTAAGGAATTAAGACAAGGTCAACACAATTCAGGTACCTGTTCGATTGTAAGGAAGCTTCCGGATAGGTTCCCCATCACCAATGTCAACATCGAAAACTAGAAGAAAAATAAAATAAAATAAAACGTGCTAAGAGTTTTGGTCATTTTGATATTAAATGAATCTAAAGCTTCCATAACAAAGTTTAAAATCTAACCAAAATCATACTGAGCTCCATCGAGGATAGGACGGTCACCCACACCATCTGGGCCATCAACAACCTCACCGATCTGAAAAAAGTTGATAACAAAGCAGTATTCAAGTCTAGAGCAAAAATGGCATGCAGTGAATAAACAAAAAAGCCAGAAAAGAAAAAGATATAATGTTGACTTACTTTGTCCCATCTCTGTTCGTTCATGTTCCATGCATAAGCAACACCATTGTCTCCCTCCCTTACGACTTTTGTCTGGCCATCGCTGGTACCTGATAGAATACATCAAATAGTGGAAGATGTTACAAGACTGACCTAGCCAGACAATATCAGCTACAGCTTTCGACCGGATGATTAAGAGTATACAAAATTTGGATAACAAGTGGCACCTGGTAACGTCAGAGCATCAAGCCCCGGCAGCTCGTCAAGTTTCATTCCCCCAACTTTTTTCCTGAGGTTAAAACATAAAAGACACAACATTATTATACTGCCAGGAAAAGAAATACTCTATGGACACAGAACTTTAAATATCAGATTACCTGCTTAATTTGTACTGAGAAAGTTGGGAATCATAAGCATCAATCTCCATTTGATCCGCAATCATACCATCACGTACTGTCCAGACGCGAGCCACACCATCTGAACATGCAGTAACAATGTCTCCGCTCTCCAAGAACTTGGCATCCCAGACGCAGCCCGGGTGTTCCAAACTCTGAACGCATACTCCATCTGTACCAAACAAAAGCAACAAGATATAACATATTAATCTATAAGAAACATGATTTCAGATAAAGGAAAACCATCATTACCTTTCCATATCTTGGCATGGCGATCTTCACTCCCACTAACAATAAAGCCAGATGCATGTGCGTCAACTGAGTAAACGATGGAGGTGTGTCCAACCATCTCCAAAAGAACTTCGCCACTTAGGGCCCACAACCTGATGGAACTGTTTTGATAAACAAGAGATTCTGGTTAAGAACATACGGATGAGGTCATCGATGAGCATGATTAACTGGACAAATAGAATGGAATAAGGCAAGAGGTTGTCGGAAGCAAAGAACTGACCCATCATGTGATGCTGAAAGAAATCCTAAATCAGGCATCACGGCTAACCCTCTAACCGTATCTGCAAAACCCAAAAGTAATTATGTCAGAGATTACTTTCTCCGGTGAAAAGAAAATCCCTGAAAATAGGTTAGTGCGATAAGAACAAACGTATCATAGTGTCTTAGCACTTCGCAAGACAAGATATCTTACTGCATCTTCTCACAGTGAAAAAGAAACTAGAAAGAAACGAAGGCACAGGTAAATTCACCTGCATGCCCTGTAAAAGTTCGTAGATTTGTTTTCCCCTTCCATAGTTTGAGAGTTGTGTCACTTGACCCTGAAATGAGCTCCCCAGACGGCAGCTTCAAGACTGCCTGTACAGGCGACTGGTGCGCCTCCCAAGATTCAGCAAGCTGGCCGTTTCTCCATCGCTTCAGAGTTCTTCAGAGCAACAAAAGAAGAAAAAAAAATCAAATGAGAACTTATGTCACACTACACAAACAGTAGAGAGTAACCCAAAATTTGATGAATCTCTCTATACCCATGTATTACTAAAGCTAACAAGCTACATCACGAGAATAACACATACAGTTAACACCCTTATAACTAGTGCCAAGAATCATATATAATATCAAACAGCAAAAGAAAACCACAAGCTAATATACACTCATTGGATTTCAAGCAAGAAACTTAAAATGGGAGGACATACTGGTCAACTGAAGATGAAACAATGTCGTCATCATCAAGAGTAACACCAGTGACTTGCATCTTATGACCTTTCAATGACTGAACAACCTCTCCATTGACCAGGTTCCAAACCATAACACAAGTATCCATGCTCCCAGAGACGAGCCTGCCTTCAGGGTACTCCTCGTTCGGCGACATCCACGCAAGAGGCCCAACGAAGCTTGTATGACCCAAGAGAATCTTAGAAGCTGAATACTTTCGCTTATCATCAGAAGCAAGTGACCATACCCTTATCGTTCTGTCTCTTGATGAGGTAGCTATGTTCTCGTCAGTGCAAACACATATTCCACGGACCTGATAAATCAGATTAAATCAGGTCAATTACAATACACAACAGTGACACTAATTTATCAAATCGGCACATGAAATTGGAGCTAAACCCTAACGAGAAATCACATTCAAGTGGATGATCTTAGAAGGAAGGTGGAATCACGGAGCTGAACACTTGTCGGAGAAGAACCGATCACGAAAGAGAGAGAGAGAGAGAGAGATCTTACATCGTCGTCGTGGCCACGAAGCTCGCATCTGAGCTTGTATTCGTTGAAATCGATATCCATCATGACTGAGAAGGAGTAGCAGATAGAGAGATACTAAACGACTCAAAAGTGACTTGCGAGAGGAGGAAGAAGAAGAAGAGAGATCTTATTAATCTCTTGTAATATTTGTTCCCCTCAAACCGAACTAAACCGAATCCAGAATTTTTTTTGCTTCGGTTTCATATCCGGTTTAGCTATTTTTAGTATATATTTAGTTATTTACTAATTAGTCTCACTAAATATGGAAGTTATCATATGAACCATTTAGGATTTCTCAGCTTCTCAAGCTTTTTCTATTAAATTCTATACTTTTTTTGTTGATTAATATACATTATGTTTTATCTCAGGTTTGTTTAGATCGTTCATGTAACTGCAGGTGAAGTATATTGTTGTGCAAAGAAATCTTATGATGCTGTTGTAACCATATGAACTCGGATGATGATTATGATAACGTCAAGAACATAGCAAAGGAAGGTATTTAGATTATGTTAAGGTCTCACAATAAGGAAAAGAAAGTCACCCCGATTGATCCAAAGGGCTCTTGCTGCACTGCCCTGGCCAAAGCCGACGTCCAGTGTCTATGCAAGCAGAAAACCAAAACCGATCCCTTTCTCAGTGGGATCAACTTAATTAAACCTTGCTTCTAAACTCCCGGAGAAGTGTGGTTTATAAGGCAACTTGCTAAGACAGGTTCTCTTTTGGAAGGTCTCGCTTTGTGTTTTGATTTTCTTCATGAGTCCATTGTTCTCGTTGTAGTTTGTGTGTTGCTGTTGTTATTCTGTGTTGGCTTGACGTTGTTTCAGTTGTTGTCGTCTTAACTTGTATTGTATTGGTGTTGCTTGATTTCTTCAAAATAATAAAACCATAAAAAAAATATAAGTGAATGATTGCAGAAAGCAAACATGTAGTGAACAAGTTCACTTCAATTCAAAAACATGTTACAGACACGATGCGAGCAATGAATAAAAAAACAGAGATTCCATAGAAGCTGTGACCATGAATCTCCTTCCCTGGTTCCGTAGAAGCTTGTAAGGATCATGCACCAAGTGACCAAGACCAAACTTAGTTGCATCATTCTATGTTTTCACCATAACGCCATGCAACTGCTCACCATAAAACCCATTGGCTAACTTAGCAGAAAGTTTAAGCATTGTAGTGAGATTGAACCCATCAATCCGGACCAAACCCCATCCTCCCCTTTCCTTTGCATCTCATCAAACATCTCAATGGCTTCACTCTCAAATCTCGTTCAGAATTTGCCTTGTTGAAAATTTCAAGCGCTTCCTTCAAATCGTTGAACTTTATCACAGCGTTCCATGAGTAAACGTTTCTTTCAAGTTTCAGGCATTTGTCGAACATATTCCGAGCTTCCCGCACTAAGCCGTTTTTGAGTAGAGATTAACCAGTTGGTTCGATGAGACTGTTGTCAAGGTTAAACCAGCTCCATTAAAGCTTCATGTCAAGCCTCGGACAAATTCTAGGAATAAATTATTTGGGCTCTATAATTGGCTTATAAATCCAAGACCGTTAATAAATTATTGTAATAATATTTTATTTTTGTACCACTTGTGTTTTTTTCCTGATTTTCAAAATATATCATTATTATTTTACACCTTTTGCTATTTTTTCTATGGTCGCAGTTTGAACTTTGGACTATGATATTGGGTTATACTTTGCTTAGTTTGATTGATATACCTATGCATATACATATTTACACAAACATATATAATTTTACATATCTTCGTTTTCAATAAAACACTAAATGGAACTTATTGAATCAACTATTTGAAAAAAATAAAGCTTTGAATAAATCCAAGAAAATCTGAGATTTGAATAAATCTTTTTACAAGTTTTACGGGTTTTTGGAGAAATTGCAGAGTTTTTAGAAAAAAAAATTTAATTTTTTTTATTTTTTTTATTTTTTAAATTACTATAATTTGATATTTTATAGTTTTCTAAAATATATATGATATATAAAATTAAATTTTAATTTCAAAGAATTTTTTATTATATTTTCATTTCACAAGGTTTGTTTTTTAAAAAAAAAAATGTAAAGTAATCTTTTTAGGTTTCAAATATATATCATATTAGTAAATTATATTTCGATCATTGTTTTTTTACTATAAAATATCATCCTAACTCCAATAAACCCATTTTTCAATAAGGTAGAATTTAGGAGGACTTTTACAAATAACTAATTCAATAAGATTAGATTTCAAATTTGTAAATGCTAGATACAATTAAGGCGGGATTTAAAAAAAAAAAAATCCTTCTGAATCCTTGATCCAGTAAAACCCTCTAAAACCTTATGAAATATCTTAATCTTACATATCCTTCAATAAACTGTGCATTTAGCAAAATCGTATGTATATCTCATATCATATGTTCACATGAAGCATATTTGGGTAAGCAGAACTACAATAGTCCTGAAACTTATCGGCTGCCACTTGAATCGGTTACAGTTTACAAACAATATACATGGATCACCAACTTATAAATTATCTGTAGCCACTTAGAATACAATCATTTGCTCAAAATGATGAGCGTCTAGCAAACATGAATACACATGATTAACTGATTGGTATCATCTCGAATCTCACCAAAACAGTATCTGTAATAACCTTACATATGTTTTCTACAATATATTAAAAAATAACACAACTATCTTTAACTGGTCCACGAATCTACCCGTATCTAGTTTAGGACCTTTCCACGTACTTCACTTTGCAAATGCTTGCTAATGTAACGATAATGTTGATTTGGACAAAAGGAACTTCGCATATACATATTTACTTTTAAATAAAAAAATAGTTCATATGTAAATAAACGTCCTCGTTGCCTTTAGATTTTCATATATATATTTATATGTAAAATCAATATCGATGAAGACAAAAAAATATATAACTTTTTTCCTTAATCTATCGCTTTTGACTCGAAAAACGTTGCCTTGTCTACTTAGAGTACCTGCAATGGAGGTTTATCACAAGTCCTTAATACTTAATCCTAGGTTAATATGAATATAATAATATTATAAAACCTAAATTAGCTAAGGATTGGTCTTTAATTAAAGATTACAAGGACTCGGTCCTTAAAGACGTGGCATCGTCTGATTGGATCGGTGGATTGGATCGGTGGAATAATGTGTTTCGTTTTGGAAAAAAACTTCTTATTCTCGACTCAGTACGAAAAAAGTCCTCTCGATGAAATGGCGTATATATGAACAATTGAAAAATGATAACTAGAAATATTTAGAACAAATTTAGTGATAAAGATTAATAATTATTGTATTTTTATATTTAATCGTGCAATAAATAAAAAATTTAATTTCACATGTTTTAAAATTTAATATTTTTATTTTTAATAATTTTAAATTGGAAAACACCATTAGACATACAATTTTGATTAAAGTCTTTAACTATTCAAACAAAAAAAAATAAAAATAATTTAATAATGTTAAGGACTCCGGTGATGATAACACTGTTGGAAATACTCTTACAGCGTGATGATTTCGTCCCTCTTTATTCTACCAAAATCACTGTATCAATGTATTTTCTCATCATGATCTTAGAATATGCTGAGCTCGGTATATACATGATCAATTATGCACGTTAAATATATGATGGGAGACTGGTAGTTTCCTAAGTATACAAAGGGATATTGTTCTTTTTTCTTTTTTTGCTAAAGCATTCAAAAATCACGGCAAGACTAAAGAATTCGAGAGGTCGTTGGCTTAAAGGGGATTGTTGATTTCTTAAAAAGACTGAATAAACAAAAAACATTTTTTATTTAAACTTAAACTTATCATTATTCATTTTCTACTTCCCCAAAAAGGATATCATTTGGAACTGACAATGCAGAGAAGGAAAACTAAAGAATTCGAGAACGAACAAAACAAATGACAAAACACATAATAGCAACCAATTCAAAATGAAGCTGCGTTTGTAAGAAAGTGTTATCCGCCAAAATGTAACTAATTACATATGTAAGTAGTATACTGTCGGACTAACTATATATATTACATTTTACGCAGCCACTAAAATCATTTATATTGTGTCGTAAAAGAAAACTAATCACGTAAACAACAAACATCAAAACAACTTATGAAGAAACTATTATCAAGAAACAGAACAAACACGGTGGAAAACAGTCTTAGACTATTGATTTCAGTTGGAAGTCAATATATACCACAAAGAGTACCTTTTATGAATTCGTGGTATGTTAAAGTGATTGTTTGTAACATTTGTTTTGTTTTTTTTTCCAAAGTTTAAGCAAAAACAAAAAAAAACATTTGTTTTGTTTTTCGATTTATGTCGTCGCCCAACGAGTCGTCTATATGTTGTTATTGATTGCCGATGTCGACGTGACACCTTTGGCTTTATTAAACGTCAACAATTTCTCCTTTTATTCGCATTTTAGGTCGAAATATATGCTAGATAAAAGTATGTAATTTACGAGTATATAATTTCTTGAAATGTCAACTACCATAATGAAACAAATTAGTTGCAAATTGTAATATATTGTTATGATCCTTTGTTAATAACTTAATATTGCAGGATGTTTGCTCTCGGCTAGTTACATAATACCATGATACTTTTATGAATTATATTATTGCTGGTTTTCAGGGCATCTAAGCTGTCAGAAACTTCTATTCACGTATAGAGACAGCTAGCTGGGGAATCCATATAATATAGTATATAGTTCATATCTTTCAATCCGATACGATTAAATATGTATTACTGGCTGTTTTTCCTTCTCTATATTCGGTAAGCATATACTTTTCTGATATGGTTAATATACATGATTTGTATTCCTTTATCTAACAATTATATTTCGCTGTCTCGTTTTCCTAAGAGATATTTGGCAAAAAAATAAAGAAATCCTAAGCGATATGAACGTAATAAATATACATAATTTTCAAATAAAAAAGAAGCAAAGAGATTTAAAAGCACTACTTGGTGGACTTTTTTACAGCTTAGAAAATTATGTGGACTCTGCGCACGAGGCTTGAAAACCATGCCTATACAAGAAGTCTACACTCAACTGATCGGTAACTCATACTCCCTCTGTATCACTATAAGTGAATTTTAAAATTTTTTCACAAGGATTAAGAAAACACAAAATTTTATGTGGTTTATATTGTTTGTATAAAAATAGCATTAAACAATACTATCTCAACTAATTAAAAAAATATACACTATTTTGTAATTGGCTAGAGATTTCAAATGACAATTAATTGTATCTAGATTAGTGTGAACTTCAGTTATTCTGAAACAAAATAAAAATCATAAAACCCCATTTATATTGGTACGGAGAGAGTATTAACATAAATCTAAATGAGATCGTGAGTACTACTGCTTCGCTCCTTTTTCGCAGCTCGTTATAATCTCTTCTTTCATATATATACATATATATATGTGTGTAGATAGTGATTGTTTTATGTTGGACATGTAATAATATCTTCCCTAAGTATGTGATTATTTGTTGATAATTTATAGTCTCGTTTTATAAACAAATAGATATTGTCTTACTGAGTCATGGTCCCATTCAAGTGCATATATATGTCTATACTACTATCGGGTATCAACTTTCAAGTCAACGAATTTCGAATAAGGACGTTATTTTTTACATCATGCATTAAATGGTAGATAAGAGATATCAGATATGATGTCTATGTGATGCAATAATTGAAAAATATTATCTCCACCTCTTCGCCTTTTAAGATGCTTTTGGAAATGTGTACTTTTGTTAACGAGCACAAATATAGTTACTTGACAGTTCAAATACTCCCTCTGTTTTTTAAAGATCTATGTTTTAGGAATTTTTTTTGTTTCAAAAAGATGTATTTTTCATATTTTCAATGTAATTTTTGTCAACTAATTATGAATAATTATGAATCTCAAAAACATTAATTGCATTTCTTTAAATTTTATTGGTTTAGAAATATAGGAAATATAAAATAACAACAAACTATGCACTAATAAGTAAATTTTAATATGTTTTATTAAAAAGTGTGAAAATCTCAAAACATGTATTATTTAAAAACAGAGGGAGTAATAAACATTTCTGATTTCACGTAAATTCACCTTGGAAATGAGAAAGTGGAAGTCAAATCATATCGGATGAGAGTCCAAATGGCCGAGCTGCGTAAAGTTATGGTCACGTGTGATGGTGCCATTACTGCTAAAACTTGGCCCATTTCACCATTTGCGGCTTCAATTATTGGTCCCTTTTCTAACTTTGATGTGTTGAGGTAATATTGACAAAACACACATAAACTAAAATAAGGTACTGCATAATATTGAAAGCGTACATTGTTTTTTTTTCATTAGATAAAAGATGTATGTTCATATATTGCTATATAAAGATGTTTCCCACAGATACATATTTCTTTATTTAAAGACAGCTGTACATACTATAAGCATCGCAATGGGAAACTTCGATTACATAAGAAAAGTAGTAGTTGTTTTGACCAAAAAAAACAAAAAAGTAGTAGTTGTAAACCCTTTGCACAGAAAAAAGTAAACCCTTTGGCAAAAAGAAGTAATAGTAGTAATGTGGATACGAGAAAGCTTCCGACTAAATATATTACTCCCTCTGTCCCATTTTATGTGATGTTTTAGGTTATTTTACATAGATTAAGAAAACACATATTCTTATGTAGTTTATCTTGGTAACATAAAAATACATTAAATAAAACTAGTTTAACCAATAATAAAAAGTACAGTATTTTATAATTGGTCATAAAATTTAAATCATATTAAATTCTACCTAGATTAGTGAGAACATCACTTAAAATGGGACAAAATAAAAATCCTAAAACATCATTTAAAGTGGGACGGAGGGAGTATCGAAAGTTAAAAACCAGATGTTATCCTATGTAATATAACTGGCCTCTTAAGTCTTTAGATGCATTTATTTTATTTTCCCCCATCTTCTTTAACAAAATATCTCGACAGTCAATAAAAATTAATATTACCATGAGTAATGTATGTGTGTGATATATCTTACACCTAAACTCATAAGAATTAAGAATTTGTTATTTTTGGCGGAGCTGCTGGACCATACTTTTAGTACCATGGAAAGGCTATAGTCGATTTCAATATGGCAATAAAAAATCTCAACGGCCTTAACCACAACCAAAACGCTCCTGGAAATCTAGAAACAGATTAAACGGGTGTCTCACAGTCACAGCTCAAGAAGATGACATAGATTTTTATTGTTGTAATTTGACTAAAAAGAGTCTACAAGTACAAGCAAGGTGTTTTGAAAATTTATAGTCTTCATAATAGCGATTGCTATCGTAAGCCAACGACTTCTCGACTGATGGTTTCTTGCAAGTATATCCATAAATATCATATATGAATAATAACACAAAAAATATTGCAGGAATCTTTTTTTGGTATTGTTGTTAGAGTGATTAATTTAGCACTGATCATCTTGAAGAATCCAGACATGTGGTTTTGGACTGTTGTGTGTGTTGACCCTGCTTCTCTAATGAACATTATTATTTTTTTCTTTAAGGAACATTAGTTTATATATAGTAATTAATATTCGATAATGAACATAATTTTAACAATCAATAATAATAATAAACACATAAATTTTATCAAAATACTAAAAATAATTCGTTAGATTAATTCTATTAATTTCAGTTGTGAAAAGTCATTAATTAATCAACTTACTTTAGTTGGAATCCCAAATTACGCATAAATATTTTGTTAGGTTGATTGTTTTCTGGGTTCATACGTGAAAATCATGCACACGTACGTGAATAGTCATAGAAAGCTACAAAAGGATATTCGAACAAAGAGAACAAAACTAAGGTCAAGTTCTTCTAACACCTTCAATCATTGATTTGAAAATTGTAATTTAGCAAAAGATATGCGTTACACTTTTATCTTTGTTTTAGATAAAAAGTTATTTACATGAGTATATGTGTTTCCTTTCGCCCTCATAAATTAAAGTGGAAGTACTCTCATAAGGGCTCATTGTTGGATAAGCTCTGTCTCAACCTCAAAGCAAGGTACGCCGTACGCAGAATAACACAACGATTTTATATTAAGGAAAAAATAGGAAACTAATACAGATTTCTTGGCTGGAGATTGACTATGTCCAGTGCCACCGATCCGAATCTGTAAACTGTGTAAACTGCGGCTATTGGTGTATTTTATCTTACCTTATATCGTATTAATATATTAGCTGTCCGCTGGGCGCTGGTTGTTTTTCGTTTATTTATTTAGTCCAGTAGGTCACAGAAGATTTTTTTTTTTTGTCAAGCTGCAGGAAATTTTTTTAAAAATGAAATAAACAACACTATTTGAGCCGTGTTTTACGTGTTCAGTTGTCCAATCCTCAAGATCAACAAGCTCACATGGACAACAAGTAGCCATTTACGAGATTACCTTTAAGCCCTCCCAGATTTTTCAATGTGGTCGTCCTTGTTGGTAGTGTAAATCCAAGAAAGTGCAATATAAAATTGTACAGACTAATTACATATTAAAACGAAACTAATGCATCATTAGTTGCCGTTCCCCTACGGATATTTATGTTTTGTCTCTAACGAAACATGCCAATGTGATGCATGTAACTTTGAACAGGCAGTGTTCCCATTGTATCGGACAAGTTTGCCCTTTCCATGAGACTCGTCTGACTACAAACGTCTATTTAAGTCATATCTCATTAGTCATTACCACAAGTTGTGGTATACTCAGTCCTCACAGCTCTCTCTCTCTCTCTCTCTCTCTCTCTCTCTCTCTCTCTCTCTCTCTCTCTCACCCCCATACTCTCTAAATGACAGGTTTAACGCCGGAAAACCAAGCGGTCCCTGCGCCAGCACCGGCAAGAAAACATGTTCCGGAGTTAGGTCCGCAGGCTAAACCAAAGAGGAACAAGTATGCATTCGCGTGTGCAATCTTAGCTTCCATGACTTCTATCCTCCTTGGTTATGGTTAGTTTTCTCGTTAGCCTCTTTTCCTGGTCAACGCAAAATAAAATAAAAATCCTTCACTAATTATACAAGCAACACATACTTTACGGTCGGACAAACACATTTTTAACTAAAGAAATGATGTCGATGTTGTTAGCATCACAATAATTTATGTGTTACAATACACTATGTTTGTTTAGATGTGTTACTATGTCGTACCAATCTCGTTTTTGCAGCTGATAATCAAATTTGTTCCCGGTAATTTATAGATATAGGAGTGATGAGTGGAGCAATGATTTATATCAAGAGAGACTTGAAGATTAATGATCTTCAAATCGGTATCCTCGCCGGAAGCCTCAACATTTATTCACTTCTTGGATCTGGCGCCGCCGGTAGAACATCTGACTGGATTGGTCGGCGTTACACAATCGTGTTGGCCGGAGCTATATTCTTCGCCGGAGCACTCCTCATGGGATTCGCACCTAACTACGCTTTTCTCATGTTCGGAGGTTTGTCGCCGGAGTAGGAGTTGGTTATGCCCTCATGATCGCACCTGTCTATACCGCCGAAGTCTCTCCGGCATCTTCTCGCGGCTTCCTCACCTCCTTCCCTGAGGTATATTTAAAACAAATAAAGTTAATATTTTTTTTTTGATCAAAAAATGAAGTTAATATTTAAAATTAGTTTTTTTTTCCTGAAAGCCTAACGCTTAATGAAATTAATTAGATTCATTGGAGATTAATTTTCCCCTGTTTTTTCGAATAGCTAGTAGAAATGGCCTTATTCTATTCTCAATATTTGCATAATTACTTAGTAAACCAGCAAAGATAAAAGACAACAGAATTCTTTATTTTTCTTATTTTATTATTTTCTAGGATTACTTTATTTTAGCAGAAAAACATTTAATAATAATAATTAGTAAACAAAAATTCAGAAAATGACGTTACCAAATATAGTTTTTAATAGTCTTAGTATATGTCTTTTACATTTAGTGATTTTGGTAAGAAAGTATAAATAAATATAAAAAATTTAATAACGATTTGGCCAAAACATAGTTATTTGGTAGGTTTGGCCGCATGTTTTAACTTCTTTAAGTATGTTCTAAAATTTACGTTATATTAACAGAAAAATCATTTGACTAATAATTACTAGTAAACAAAAATTCAGAGCATAACGTTAAATGCATTTTTTCATATTGTCATTGAAAAAAGAAATGTATTTTTAACACGTCTTTTGTAAAAAAAATATAATAAACATCATTATCAACAAATCGTTGACTTTGCTTCATCATCTTTATAACGTTTGGCCAAAATATAGACAGTTTGGTGGTAGGTGCATGTTTTCAAAAGAGATTATGATAAAATTACCAAAAAATACTTAAACAATTAACTTTATAAGAAAATTAATTAAAAGAGTCAAGACAATAGTATCTGACGTGGCAGAGCGTTTTTGCTGACGTGTACAGGTATTCATCAACGCTGGAATAATGCTCGGCTACGTATCAAACCTCGCCTTCTCCAAGTTCCCTCTGAAGCTCGGCTGGAGATTCATGCTCGGCATCGGAGCCGTACCCTCCGTCATCCTCGCCCTCGGCGTCCTCGCTATGCCCGAGTCTCCACGTTGGCTCGTCATGCAAGGCCGCCTCGGCGAGGCCAAACGAGTCCTCGACAGAACCTCCGACTCACCCGCCGAGGCCTCCCTCCGCCTCGAAGACATCAAAGAAGCCGCCGGAATCCCCGCCGACTGCCACGACGACGTCGTCCAGGTGTCGAGGAGGAACAGCCACGGGGAAGGAGTGTGGAAAGAGCTCCTCCTCCGCCCCACTCCGGCCGTCCGCCGCGTCATGATCGCCGCCATAGGGATCCACTTCTTCCAGCAGGCCTCCGGCATCGACGCGGTGGTTCTCTTCTCGCCGAGGATCTTCAAAACCGCGGGGCTCGAGACGGATCACGAGCAGCTCCTCGCGACGGTCGCGGTGGGGATCGTCAAGACGTCGTTCATACTCGTCGCCACTTTCTTGCTCGACCGTGTCGGAAGAAGACCGCTGCTTCTGACCAGTGTCGGAGGGATGGTGCTGTCTCTCGCGGTGCTGGGGACCTCTCTGACGGTAATAGACCAGTCGGATAAGAAAGTGATGTGGGCCGTGGTGCTGAGCATCGCGACGGTGATGACTTACGTGGCGACGTTTTCGATAGGAGCTGGGCCGATCACGTGGGTGTACAGCTCGGAGATATTCCCGCTGAGGCTGAGGTCGCAGGGCTCGAGTATGGGCGTGGTGGTGAACAGAGTGACGAGCGGTGTGATATCGATGACGTTTTTGCCCATGTCGAAAGGGATGACGACGGGAGGAGCGTTTTACTTGTTCGGTGGGATTGCGACGGTGGCTTGGGTGTTCTTTTACACTTTCTTGCCGGAGACGCAAGGGAGGATGCTTGAGGATATGGATGAGCTTTTTAGTGGATTTAGGTGGAGAGACTCCAAGAATAAGAACAAGAACTCTGGTTCGAATCAGGAGGTTGAGATTGGATTAAACAAACAGTGAGCCTTTTTTTATTAAAGAGTTTTGAAGGGAATATGGCATACAAAAGATGTATAAATTTGATCAGATATGTAATATGAAAGAAATAATATGTTTTCTAAACCACCAATAGTTACTCTTTTTCATACTAATATTAATTGCATTATAAACTGATTTTTAGATAAAAACATGAATATAGAAAATATATGTAACTCAGCTAACTATGAAAAAAGTTGTAAACTATAAATTCATAATTAGTATACTATATCAAATAAATATAAAAATTGGAAAAGCTTATATTTAAAAAAAAAACTTTCAAAACAACTTGTTATGTTATGAAAAAGAAGGAACACTGAACAAATCAAATGGTTTTGAAGGAAGGATTCTTTTTTTCACACAAAAGAAATTTTTTTACAGCATGTAATAAACTTGAAGAGATAGCTGGTGAAGAGAGGGGAGAGACCAAAACACATTGTTGAACTCAAAAGCATTCTTCTCGGAGAGATAGATACAAACCCTTTTAGCATTCACACCCTGAAGATCTCGGTTGATTGCTTGTCCCCACGTCGATTGTGTCTGGCAAGTATCTAAAAAAAAAGAGAAACGTTGAGACCAACCAAACTCGTGACTCTAAAACATGTATAGAGAAAACTTACAGCTCTTCCTCTTCGCCGCTCTTGAGCGCGTTGCTGGCAATGCACTGGAAAGCTTCCTCAACATTGGTGCCTTCCTTAGCAGAGGTCTCAAAGTAGGGAATGTTTCCCTTTGAAGCACACCAAGCTTTAGCCTTTTTCTCTGAAACCTGCGTGTGATGATCAATGAGATGTGTGGGGACGTTAATAGTTACATCTCTCAACGGAAAAATTAAGTTAGGTACATCGTTAATTCATTACACATACCACTCTGCTGTTTCCACCATCCACGTCGACCTTGTTTCCGATAAGAACAAAAGGAAAATTCTCTGGATCAGATGGACTAGCCTGGATGAGAAACTCTTCACGCCAGTTGTTGAGGTTTTCAAATGATTTCATGGAGTTGACATCATATACAAGTACACAGCAATCAGCACCCCGGTAGAAAGCTACACCAAGGCTCTGGAACCTTTCCTGTCCAGCTGTATCCCATATCTATTATAATAACTCACCCATTGACAGAAAAAACAAATGAGAGCTTTGTTTCAAGCAAATAATTGTCTGACACTACCATAAAACTAACCAATAATTAGCGTTTTCTAAAGCTTAAAAGTAACATTGGTGTTAAGCACACGCAGGCTTACTTAAACAGCAAAAGAAGTAATTAACTGATAGAGCCACTGGTACAAACCTGTAAAGTGAAAAGACGATCTTCAAAGTGGACTTCCTTAGTCAAGAAGTCAGCTCCAATGGTGGCCTTGTACTGGTTGCTGAACTTTTTGTTAACATATCTAAAAAAAGTTAAACCCAAAAAACAAAAAGACGCAAAAAGAACTAATCTAACTCTACAAAATATATTAATACTTGTTAGTTAGTTGTTTACTCAAAAAAAAAAAAAAAAAAAAGAAGGATACTGATTCATCAAAGAGGTTTTCCCCACCCTGCAAAATAACACAAGTGAGAGAAGGAGTCCTAGTTAGTTTTTCACTAAATAACAGGACAATATATATAGTATAAAACCGTGGTGAATAAGTAAAGTCAAAGTAATACAGAGTCTAAGTCAAGTTTTTCAACTAGCATCCTTTGTGATACATGATCAACAACCACACATATGTAAAGTAAAACCTCAATAAAAGAAATCACACAACCTCCAGATCAAAGAACGAGTAATCAAACAAAGACACGAAAATATTCAGAATCTCAAAACCTAGACAACAATTACTCTCTATCAGAAAACACACCAGTATAATAGAACAAACCCAAAAACATTTAAAAAAAAAAAAACAAAAGCTAACCCGCTATCGCCGAGGATGATGACTTTGAGGAGGGTACGTCTACGGGAAGGCATCGAAATCGGAAAGAGATTAAATGCTGAACGGATCTAAAAGTGGAGATTTTACCAACTCTCTGTGCCCCCTGAAGAAGAAGAGTCTAAGCTGTTCTGTTCCTGATCTGTATGTAATTTAATTCCTCAGGCGATTATTATTTTTATTTTATTTATAAAAACAGAATATCCTAGTTCTGTTCCTCGTATTTCGTAGTTCTTATATATCATATGATTCTACTCATTAAAAAGCTCTCGTAGCTCAGTTGGTTAGAGCACCCGTTTAGTAAGCGGGAGGTCTTGAGTTCGACTCTCAACGAGAGCAACAATCTCTAAAATTTAAGTTTTTTTTTTACTTCTTTTGTAAAAAGTTCCTTGTGGTTAACAGCAATTATTACTATTTTTTCACGTGTGACTTATCTCTGTGTTCCTTCTTTCGTAAACCAATATTTAATAATCACATCAAGTTTCTTAACTGTAATTTTTCTGTTTTTTTTTCCTTCAAATTTAGTTGAAGGTTGCATAATTTGCAAGGCTGTATTAATAACCAAATATAGACCCTACAAAAGAAGAAATCAGCAATTCAGAACCAAAAGAAAAATGACAGTACTCTTAAAAATAGAACTTGGAATACACAAAGAGGTTTCGAACCTCTTTCTTTCTCTTAAGAGGAGAGAGAGCTTCCAAGAATAAATAAAAGAAGAAGAAGAAGAGGAAGAAACACCCAAAGGAGATAATGGCGGAGGGGCAGTCCCCTGAGAATTCACCGCCGTCTCCTACACCTCCATCTCCTTCCTCCCCCGACAACACTCAGCAGCAATCTCCTCCGTCTCCTAACTCTTCCTCCTCCTCTCCTTCTTCTTCACCACCAGCTCCTCCTCCCCCAGAGAATTCCTCTCCTCCACCTCCTTCTTCTGACTCGCAACCTCCACCGTCTCCACAACAAGGAAACAATAACAGCAGCAACAACAACAATGGTGGGAACAATGACAATAACAACAACAACAACAACAATGGTGGGAACAATGACAACAACAACAACAACAATGGTGGAAACAATGACAACAACAACGGTAATAACAACAATAATGGCAACAATGGTAATAACAGCAATAATGGCAACAATGACGGCAACAATGGGAATAATAACAACGGAAACAACGGGGGAGGAAGCAACAATCATTCGCCTGCTCCTCCTTCAAGAAACTCCGACCGTCACTCTCCTTCCCCACCGAGATCCCTGGCTCCACCTAGATCAAACGGTGGTGGCTCGAACTCTGATGATACACCCAACACGGGTGCTATCGTAGGAATTGCGGCTGCTGCTGGATTGTTGCTTCTTGTTATGATCTTGTTCTGCCTTTGTTGCTGTCGCAAGAAGAAAAAGAAGAATCAAATGCCGTACTACTCAAGCAATGGGTACGCCACAGGCAAAGGTAAAAAAACATAAACGGTTAAGCCCTAACACAGATTCTGTTTTAGAAACATTTCTTGTATCTCAAGATACCTCAATTAGTAATCTGACTCAATGAAATCTTCTTACCTTCAAACCATATTTCAAAGTTTAGGAGTTTTATAATCGATTGACCAATCAGAGGTTTTGATCTATGATTATTTTATATATTTGTGGAAAACACCATTAGATGTTTCTTGTTATCCAAGAAACAAGGTTAATGGCAAAGCTAAAACATAAATGATCAAACACCAAGTCACCAACCTAAACTTAAACCATTCTATGTTTTAGAACCATTTCTTGTGTTCCAAGAGACCTGAATTAATAACCTAACTCAATGAAATCTTCTTGCCTGCAAACCACATTTCAAAAGTTTTGGATGTTTCTGAATATTTTTTACCTATTGTGAAAACTCCAGTACTTGTCACCCAAGAAACAAGGTTTAAACAATGTCTCTGCTTTGTTGATAGGTGATCAGTACCAACAACAGCAACAACATTACAATAACCAAAGCGATCACGTAATGAACTTGTCTCATCAACACCCTGGATCAAACAGTAACAATAACTGGATGAATTCACCGCCACCGCCACCACCACAGCCAGTTTCAGGCGGTGTAAACAACGGAAACAGCAGCGAGATTTACTCAGGTCCATACGGTCCGGCTCTACCACCGCCTCACCCTTCAGTGGCTCTAGGTTTCAACCAGAGCACATTCACCTACGAGGAGCTAGCTGCAGCAACTCAAGGATTCTCTAAAGAAAGACTGTTAGGTCAAGGCGGGTTCGGGTATGTCCACAAGGGAATACTTCCCAACGGGAAAGAGATCGCTGTCAAGAGTCTTAAAGCAGGAAGCGGACAAGGAGAACGAGAGTTTCAGGCTGAGGTCGATATCATTAGTCGAGTTCACCATCGGTTTCTTGTGTCTCTTGTTGGTTATTGTATTGCAGAAGGACAGAAGATGTTGTTGGTTTATGAGTTCTTACCTAATGACACACTTGAGTTTCATCTCCATGGTAAAAGTGGTAACGTTCTTGATTGGCCTACAAGGCTCAGGATTGCTTTGGGATCAGCTAAAGGACTTGCTTACTTGCATGAAGATTGTGAGTCAAAAACAAACAAAAAAAATTCTGAAATATTTGATCCTTTTTGAGGTTTTAACTAGAGACGTGATCAAACTTGTTTAATAATCAGGTCATCCAAAAATCATTCATAGAGACATCAAAGCTTCAAACATTCTCCTTGATGAATCCTTTGAAGCCAAGGTACCTTTTGCTTATTATTTTGAATCACAATATGCTTTGTTATGTCTTTCTTTCTCGATAACTGGACTAGCTTAAATCTTCAGGTTGCAGACTTCGGGTTAGCGAAGCTATCTCAGGACAATGCTACACATGTGTCCACTCGTATCATGGGAACTTTCGGGTAATAATAAAAGAACGTGATACTATAGGTTCTTGATTCCTAATCTCAACCCAAGAATCTGTTTCTATAACCAAGAATCAAATGACAGGTACTTGGCTCCAGAGTATGCGTCGAGCGGGAAACTAACTGACAGATCAGATGTTTTCTCCTTTGGAGTGATGCTTCTTGAGCTCATAACCGGACGCAGACCTGTTGATCTCACTGGTGAAATGGAAGACAGCTTGGTCGATTGGGTCAGTACCATATATATATATATATTCATCAAAAAAAAAAAAACTTTGTGGCCTAATAAGTAAATGATCTATAAAAAAACTCTGTTACTTTTCTTACACAGGCAAGACCCTTATGCTTAAACGCAGCTGAAGATGGAGACTACAGTGAACTAGTTGATCCACGGCTCGAGGGCCAATACGAGCCTTATGAGATGGCACGAATGGTGGCTTGTGCTGCTGCAGCCATTAGACACTCAGCTAGACGCAGGCCTAAGATGAGCCAAGTAAGTCTTAATAAAAACATGAATTATATATCTATATATAATATATATTGAGGGTTAAAAATTTTGGGATCCAATGCGAATGTTTTTACTAGATTGTTCGGGCTCTGGAGGGAGATGCATCGCTGGATGATCTAAACGAAGTGAAACCTGGACAGAGCTCACACCTCGGGAGGGGATCGAGCTCGGACTATGACTCGAGCACTTACAGTGCGGATATGAGGAAGTTCAGGAAAGTGGCGTTGGATAGCCATGAGTATGGTGCAAGCAGTGCTTATGGGAACACGAGCGAGTACGGGCTTAACCCGTCTTCTTCCAGCAGCGAGGAAGGAGGATCTAACAACAAAACAATTCCTAGTCGAGGGCTTTGATTTAACTGTTATTTTCAAACAAATCAACTTCGCTGTGTTCTTGTGTTCTGTTTCCTGTGACATTGTTTTAAAACCTCTCGTCTTATGTCAAGATTCTGACCGTTGCTACATTTGTTTTTGTGCCTGTATGTTTTTGTTTTGTGGAGAAATATTAAAACTTTTGATTGTGAATGTTAATTCTAAATGTATCTGCTCTTCTTTTTCAGATTCCACCAGTGAGACATTAGATGTGAACAACCCAGATTAAAACACATCTTAAAGTGTCATATCTCATACAATACTTTATATTAACAAATGCAAAGAGTATTATCAAGCTCCTTTCTTCCCAGTTTTTTTGAAAGAAATACAGAAAAATAGAGGCACTCGAGCTACAAAACAATGTGGACTAAAACGCAAATCCAAAGCTGTTTCTTGAAACGCAGACGTAAAGTAAAACCCAGAGAGTTTTGTCACACACAAGTGCATAGAAACGATAACGAAAAGAAAGCAAATGAAACAAACAAATGGAGAAGCAAATAGAAACAAACAAACAAAAAAAACTTTGATCCCATTCATAATACCCAGCTTGTGTAGCCTTCTCACTGAGAGAGAGAGAGAGAGAGCTTAGAAGCATTTTCTGTGAACAATCCCTGGACCTGCCTCATCATACTCAGCCTTGGAGATCCACATCTATTCAAGAACACAACACATATAAAATAATCAGCACCTTCAGTTAAAAATTTGCAGACGGATAGATTTGAATAATCTTGTCAATGTTTTTACCTGCTGGAATGTGCTGAGGGAAGCAAGAATGGAACCACCGATCCAGACACTGTACTTCCTCTCAGGAGGTGCAACGACCTTAATCTTCATGCTGCTTGGTGCAAGTGCTGTGATCTCTTTGCTCATACGGTCTGCAATACCAGAGAACATAGTGGTTCCACCACTGAGCACAATGTTACCGTACAAGTCCTTCCTGATATCCACGTCACACTTCATGATCGAGTTGTAGGTCGTCTCGTGGATTCCAGCAGCTTCCATTCCCACGAACGAAGGCTGGAACAGAACCTCCGGGCACCTGAATCTCTCGGCACCGATGGTGATCACTTGTCCGTCGGGTAACTCGTAGTTCTTCTCGATGGAGGAGCTGGATTTGGAAGTCTCCATCTCCTGCTCGTAGTCCACAGCGACAAAGGAAAGCTTCTCCTTGATGTCTCTCACAATTTCCCGCTCTGCTGTTGTGGTGAACATGTAACCTCTCTCGGTAAGAATCTTCATGAGGTAATCAGTAAGGTCACGACCAGCAAGGTCAAGACGGAGGATGGCATGTGGAAGAGAGAAACCCTCGTAGATCGGCACAGTGTGAGACACACCATCACCAGAATCCAGCACAATACCTGTTCAAACGAGAGAGAGAGAGAGAATCAGCGCTCAGTTTCAATTCAACAATGATTATACAAAGAGAGGCTTACCGGTAGTACGACCACTGGCGTACAGGGAGAGAACAGCTTGGATAGCGACATACATAGCCGGAGAGTTGAATGTTTCGAACATGATCTGAGTCATCTTCTCTCTGTTGGCCTTTGGGTTAAGAGGAGCCTCGGTAAGAAGAACGGGGTGCTCTTCAGGAGCAATACGGAGCTCGTTGTAGAAAGTGTGATGCCAGATCTTCTCCATGTCATCCCAGTTGCTCACAACACCATGCTCGATCGGGTACTTCAAGGTGAGAATACCTCTCTTGGACTGGGCTTCGTCACCAACGTAAGCATCCTTCTGGTTCATCCCAACCATGACACCGTGATGCCTTGGCCTACCAACAACACTAGGGAAAACAGCCCTGGGTGCATCATCACCAGCAAATCCAGCCTGTAACACAGCAAAATTATAAACCCATCAAAAAGAGAACATTCCATAACAGATCTGAAAAAAGAGAGTAAAGAGAGAATAGTACTACTAACCTTGACCATACCGGTACCATTGTCACAGACGATGGGTTGAATATCATCAGCTTCAGCCATTTTTTAATAAGCTGCAAAGAAGATAAAAGATTGAAACTGTGAAATGAACCACTATCAAAATCAGAATCTCTCAGAATAAATTAACTTTGTTTTTTTCTTCTATGGGGATTCGAACCTATTACCTCTTAGACACCTACTAATAAGTAATAAGTAATCAAAGAGTTTTAGGTACTAAGTCAACATCTCCTTGGTGAGTGTTCAACCTTTCATCTAACCTTTAACAGTTCAGATCTGAATATGGATCTATCACTCACTATCTATTGAGATCGAGATCAACTATCAAAGACTAATCGAGCTAAAAGACGATGATGATCGGTCAACTGATATTTGATTCTACCAAGATCATTGGTACTTCATAGATCCGAATTCAAATCAATTCCAGATCTCTACGGGATTCATAAAACAAGGACCAGATCCAACATAGAAAGTTTTCTTTACCTTGAACGAGAAAGAAATTAGAAACCGATACGATTCTGATCTCTCTCTCTCTCTCTTGTCGCCGGAGATAGTCAACGGCCGATGAAACTGTGAGGACGACGAGAGGATTCAAAGGGGAGAAGAAATGTGTTGGAATTTATATAGGCGGCTTATCTTTCTTTTCCGCCTTTCAAACAAAAATAAAATAAATAAATAAATAAATATTTTACCAAAAAAAAGACAAAAAATAATAAATAATAATCGACATAAACGAATCATTTCGACCACAGGAAAAGATAACGTGACCTGGCTGTCAGACAGCCTTTACTGTTTAATACCCCTTTTTATTATTAATTAAACATCTCAGCCGTTGGATTAGTTAACACTGATTTGTTTTTGCTGAGATGGCTTGTCTGTGATCGGCTCACCGTATAATGACAGCTCCATTTTTTTAATCTTAGTTAGTGAGAACTTAACCGAGTCAAGACAGGCAACGATGGTCGTGGTTGGCTTGTTCAATTTAGATTTTCACATATTTCAACGTTTATTAATTCATTTTCTATTAGGATTAGAATCGTGTTGAATCATTTTAAAGTAGGAATAAGTAAAAGATCAGACCGTGAAAGAATGTGATTTTCATGATGTGTTATGTCGATTATTATTAGTATCCCATCGTATTCGTGATTAATGTATTTGAATACTGGCTACTTAGTCGTCAAAGTAGTTGTGATATTGCTATTTTGTATAACTTGATGTTTGGTATATAACTTATAGTATAATATAAGTATATGTTGAGTTTTAAAAGAAAAGGTATATGTTAAGTTGAGACCATTACATTGAGTCTTGCCATTTTCTTGTGCCATGTACTTCTAACTCAAACTCTCTTACATGATATAGATAACGTGCATGGGATCTCAGTCGTTCCTAGCTTTCATATCCTGAAATAGATTTAAGCACCACTACAAGAAAACAAATAATTAACGAGGGCCATTTTCCTCGTTAATTCCTCGTAAAAGGAGGTTTACGAGGAATTAACGAGGAAAAGCCTTTCGTCGTTTTTCGTCCGTCGTAAAAAAGGATTCGTCGCCATTTCCTCGTAGTATAGCGAGGTTTCTCTTTCCTCGTAAAGACGAAGTTAATATTTCGTCGTAAGTTCCACGCCCCATTTCCTCGTAAATCACTCGCCTAATTTCCTCGTACAAACCACGTGAACCTCGCGTCGTTACTTACACGTAAGATCCTTGAAATCATATCCTCGTAAATTCGATGTAATATCCTTGAAAGGATTTCCTCGTAAAATCGATGTAGAATCGTTGAAAGGTTTTCCTCGTAAAAACCTCGAAAGCCTTTCCTCGTAAAGACCTCGAAAGACTTTCCTCGTAAAAACCTCGAAACTATTTCTTCGTAAATTTCTCGGAAACATTTTCGTCGTAAATAACTCGTAGACTTCCATTTTTCGAATTAATAAAATATTATTTGATAAATATAATAATTATTAATTTAACAAAATAAAAATATTTAAATATTGGATTTATAAATAAATTTTAAATAAAATTCACAAGCAACAAAATATTTTATATATAATTAAGTTTTGGATTTTATAATACATAAACCGAAAAAAAACTAAAAAAACTAAGGCTCGTTCATCGCCTCGTAGAATTCCTCGCTCCTCCTCGTAACATCCTCCTCGTTATGTGTGCCCGATGACTCGCCTGGAATGGGATTTTGTTGTTTCATGTTCCTCAACAAAGCTTCCCATTCCGGATTTGTGGACGCTATAACGTCGATGAAGGCTTCGAGTCCACTCACACGGCTTTTGGTCGCGCCCAGCTCGGAACGCAACTGAGTGACTTCTTCGGTCTGTCTCTGAGCATAAGATGATGTCGCTCTCGGGACATCATTGACGGAACCGATCCCCAACGTACGTCCCTTTTTCTTAGGGACAACCTTAAAAACAAAAAAATTATATTTGTTAGTTAAATTTAAAAGGGAAATTTAATCAATTAATAATTAAAAAGATATAATGTTAAAAAATTTACCTCCTCGTAAATCTTATCCACTTCAGTTGTGGATAAGGTAACTGGTAATCCGTCGCCGGACTGCTGGGTCAGCTGAGTCTGGCGCTCCTCAACCCGAGCAATTACGTTGTTGTAGATTTGCTCGGACTTGCCATCTAAAAACTGGCCCGCCTTGTTTTTGTGGGTCCGCTCGTAAAGTTCCGGAAGAGTCGGGAGACGTCCCAACTCTTTGGCCTAAAAACATTTAAGAAAATTGTTAGAAATATATTTAATTATATTAAAAATAATAATTAAATATTTAATTACGTACCATTTTCAAACGGACACCGGCATGTGGTTTTTGGCCCGTAGAGTGTAGCATCGGGCCGTTACCGTGCTCGTCTACCGTGTTACGGGCGGCAGCACAAATGTTTGCGATCCTAATGGAGTTAGGATCCTTCCAGTAACGGATGAGGCCGTCCCAAACATCCGTGGTAAGCTCAGCGGGTTTGCCACGGGTGTACCCCTTGACGATCCAGGCACCCTTCCAGTTGCAAACCGTGTCCGACAAGCGAACTTGCGCCTTTTCGTAAAACGCCTTCCTCACTCTCTCACTGACCCCGATGGACCAATGATACTTTTGCTGCAAAAAAAAATTAATAATTAGTTAATAAAAAAAAATTAATAATTAGTTAATAAAAAAAAAAATTAATTAATAGAATTACTTACAGCGTAAATCTTGAACCACGTCTTTCGGATGTAGATCGGCGTCAATTTCCAGTTTGGATGCGCCATGGAGAAGTAACCTTTAATCGTCTCGGTTACATCTGTCGCAAGGGAATTGTCAACCCCAAACCTGGAAAAAAATGAAAATTTAAATTATTTAATGAAGTTATAAATTAAATTAATTATTTAAAAAATACACTTACCATAAAGTCCCGTCGGGTCTGTCGGGGTCTATGATTGGTAAACCAGCTCTGCCTGGCATACCAAGAATATCCTCGACAGTGTACTGCGAGAACGGAACAGTAGGTGGCACCATGAGATCGGGATGAACAGCGGCGGGGATCTCAGGAGGAGCCATCGGAGGAGGCACCGGAGGAGCCATCGGAGGAACCATCGGTTGAGCCATCGGCTGAGCCATCGGCTGAGCCATCGGCTGAGGCTGAGCCATCGGAGGAGGAATCGGAGGGAAGAAATGCTGAGTCTCGGGAACAGACTCCTGATCTGAAGAACCTGAACCGCCGGCACCTGAAGAAGAACCTGGCGGGTCTAACTGACTACCAGGCTCACCGAATATCTCCCTGTAGTGAGCAGTAAGCATGCGCTGGCGAACCTGCAAAAATATATTTTTTTGAGATTATGATCATCAATAATTAAAAAGCTATCATCAATAATTTAAAAATCTATCTAACAAACATAAAATCCGTAAACCTATCTAAATTCTCTAAACTAACCACCTAAATTAACCACCTATCTAAATTGTCTAAACTAATAAAGGGGGCGAGGAAATTACCATTTTCGGAGGAGAGAGGAATGGGAAAGGAGTTAGAGACGAAATGGAGAGGAAGTGGAGAGGAAGTTGGGAGGAATGGACAGTGTGAGGTTTGTGAGGTTGTATATATAAGTTACGGAGGTCTCGCAATTTCCTCGTAAGTTTACGAGGAATTAAAGAGGCCCGTGTTCCTCTTTCTCGTAAAAACCTCGTAAGCTTACGAGGAAATTGCGAGGCCCGTCCCAAATTAAACGATAAATTAGCGAGGCCCGTCTTTTTGTTACTCGTAAAACCCTCGTAACATTACGAGGAAATTGCGAGGCCCGTCCCAAATAAAACGATGAAATTTCGAGGCCCGTCTTTCTGTTCCTCGTAAATGCTTCGTAAGTTACGAGTTATTAACGAGGTTATTTTCTAAACCTCTAAACTCTAAACCCCAAACCTTAAACCCCATCTTTCTTATATTCTACTTCATATATTCATAACATATCAAACCTCAAAATTTATAACCACAATTCTTTAACTTCTAATATCAATCTCTTCTTCCTAATTTAAACTTATACAAAATCAAATTATTTATTTAAATATAATCATTTGAAGATTTGAAAATATAATCTTTTGAAGATTTAAAATATAATCTTTTGAAGATTTGAAAATATAATCATTTGAAGATTGAAAATATAATCTTTTGAAGATTTAAAAATAAAATCTTTTGAAGATTTGAAAATTATTAATGGGGTTTGGAGTTTGGGATTTAGACAAAAGAGATAAGAAAGATGGGGTTTGGGGTTTAGGGTTTAGGGGTTTAGACAACATATCTCGTTAAAACCTCGTAAACCTACGAGGAAATAACGAGGAAAAAAAAAAAAAAAAAAAGCCTCGTTAATTCCACGTAAGCTTACGAGGTCGTTACGACGATTTGTGCTTACGTGGAATTACCGAGGCCCGTGTATTTCTTTTTTTCTACTTTCCTCGTTATTTCGTCGTAAATTACGAGGAATTAACGAGGTTTTCTTTCTAAACCTCTAAAATCAAAAACCCCAAACCACAAACACCATCTTTCCTATCTTCTACTCTTCATATTCCAATTCCAAACCTCAATCCTTTATTTTTCATTCAAAACCTCAAACCTCAATATTCTTAACATTTCAAACCTCAAAATTTATAATCACAATTCTTTAAATTCTAATATCAATCTCTTCTTCCTAATTTAAACTTATACAAAATCAAATTATTTATTTAAATATAATCATTTGAAGATTTGAAAATATAATCATTTGAAGATTTGAAAATATAATCTTTTGAAGATTTAAAAATATAATCTTTTGAAGATTTGAAAATATAATCATTTGAAGATTTGAAAATATAATCTTTTGAAGATTTAAAAATATAATCTTTTGAAGATTTGAAAATTATTAATGGGGTTTGGAGTTTGGGATTTAGACAAAAGAGATAAGAAAGATGGGGTTTGGGGTTTAGGGTTTAGGGGTTTAGACAACATATCTCGTTAAAACCTCGTAAACCTACGAGGAAATAACGAGGAAATAAAAAAAAAAAAAAGCCTCGTTAATTCCACGTAAGCTTACGAGGTCGTTACGACGATTTGTGCTTACGTGGAATTAACGAGGCCCGTGTATTTCTTTTTTTCTACTTTCCTCGTTATTTCGTCGTAAATTACGAGGAATTAACGAGGTTTTCTTTCTAAACCTCTAAAATCAAAACCCCAAACCACAAACACCATCTTTCCTATCTTCTACTCTTCATATTCCAATCCCAAACCTCAATCCTTTATTTTTCATTCAAAACCTCAAACTCAATATTTTTTTTTATAATCGAATCACATGCATTAAGTCTGAAAATCAATCATATTAAAACACAAATACATCAATCAGATACATTTTCGTCATCACTAGAAACATCATCATTTTCATTAAACTCGTCTTCAACAGCTTCATCTGTGCCATCGTCGGTAAGATCTTCATACTCATGATTATGCGGATCAATGAGAAGAATGTCATCAATTTGTTGTTCAGGTTCCTCGACTTCATTTATCTGTTCTTCTTGCAATGGTGGTTCTTCTCCACTTATGATTCGTCCTCGAGGTGTAACTTTGATCACGGATAACCAATTTATTCCCGATTCTCTCATCCGAGGGTATGGAAGGTAGCTAACTTGATCTGCTTGTGAAGCTAAGATGAAAGGCTCGAATTTGTTGTACCTGAAAATAAAGAAAACATAGAAATAAGCTTATTCTACTCATGTATGCCAAATAAAGAATTTGTTGTACCTTCTTCCACCATTGACATCAACTACACCGAATTTGTTAAACCGAACACCTCTGTTGACGACGGGGTCGAACCACTCACATTTGAAGAGGACGCATTTCAGCTTCAATATCCCTGGAAATTCCACTTCGATAATCTCTGTCAAGATACCGTAGAAATCGGTTTCCCCTTTCACACATATTCCATAGTTACTGGTTGCCCGCTGTCTACCATACTCATATGTGTGAAAAGTATAGCCTCGTGTGAAATACATCTGTGAAGTGGTGACCTTTACATGTGGAGATTGAATTACTTCATGTAACCACTTAGGATAATCTGCATCGTCGTCAAAATCAACCTGCAAAAAACAAGTGAACGTTAAAATACAAATCATTTATGAATAAAGAGTTGAGTTAATACCTGACTCTTCAACCATTTATTATAAAGTGTTGATCTTTCCTTTTGTCTACGTCAGTTGTGGATATACCAGGGAATTGTTCTTCGACTTGTGAAACAAATAGGCTGTAAAATCACTTTTTATATTAATTAATATTTGGCAATTATATATATGTGTTAATTTATATATACGTGTCCATTTATGTTACCTTTCAAAATAACGAATCAATGGATCCTCACAATTAAGTAGAATATAGGTGTGTGCACTATGAGCGTCTTCTTCACTCGACCACCAAACCTCTTTTGATTTTCCACCCAGTCGCCCAAATCTGGCTAAAGATGTCTGGAACACCAGCAACTGCGTATGTTGGCGCGACACCACCATCATCATATCTCCTTGGAGCTCTTTTCCGAGTACGTACTTTTGACGCAAAAAAGTAGTACGATGTGAAGTGAGAAGTTTCTTCCGTCAAACTTCCAGCAATTATAGAACCTTCAACCTTTGCAAGGTTCTTTGCTTTTCCCTTCAAATATTTCATGGCTCGCTCATACTGATACATCCATCCGTAATGTACAGGTCCACGAAGCAATGCCTCATATGGAAGGTGGACAGCTAGATGCTCCATTACGTCAAAAAACCCAGGAGGAAATATCTTCTCCAAGTTGCACAATAAGATGGGAATGTTCTCTTGAAGCTGTTCCACGACTTCTACTTTAAGGGTGCGGGTGCTCAGATCCCTGAAAAATGCTCCAATGCCTTGTATATTCCAAAAACAATTATACACATATTAGTCATATATATTTCAAACTAAATCATTATATATAAAAATACTGCAATAATAAATATAGTACCTGCAAGTGCTTCATGTACGTTTGTAGGAAGTAGCTCCGCAAAAGCAAAGGAAGTAGTCGTTGCATAAAGGACATGACAGTCATGACTCTTCA